>NC_056728.1:347103071-347211557 GCF_019279795.1 Protopterus annectens | reverse complement strand
AGAAGTATTTTAATCTCCATTTAAAGTTGCAACTTAGCCTGGTAACTGCACTAAAGTCATGTTTACATCATTCAGTTTATAGTACAGTTCTGAAGATGGTGTCATGGTAATTGAATAGGTAATTGAATGATTATGCTCTGAGGTAAGCAAAACTAAGTAAATCACTCCATTTTTTTTATTACTTGTGTCTCCTAGCATTTCACAAATGACATTTAAGCTCAGTGTGGAAGAGTTCTTGTACACAGCATTCTCATTAGCATTTTATTCCATGAAATGGTAACTTTCTGAAATGTTACTTGTTTTACTAAAATCATTAAACAAATTACTGATTTATAGGCCTTTGACAAATGTATAACCAGATGTTCATTAACCTTGCACAGTTTTCTGACTTTTGGAAAGCTTTTGGTATGTTTTTTGGAGACATTACATCAGAGTTGGTACATTGATGGGTAGATGTTCATTGCCACTTGAGTGTAAATTAATTGGAAGATGTGTATTACAAGCTATTCCCAGTAGTTTCAATCTAAGCCAGAGGCATAGATGAATAAATCCCTGACTATGGCTTAAACAACCCAGGCTTCATTAGTGGTGAGTCCACTGGAGGAGCAAGTAATGAGATGTGTAAGACAAGGGGAAGGGAAGAATGAGGCAGCATAGTATGCTCACCTGTCAGTGGTAGAAAGGCTAGGGACTCTGTTCGGAGTAAGTGCTGTAGGTAGAATCCCTGGTAGAAACTGGAGATGACCAGAGCTGATTTGCGGTGGTCTTAAGTGGAAAGGAGGTGCATGTCTGTAGTTGATACCATTGATTTACCAGCCCTTGACTGCTTGGGCTTGAGCCTTGATAGCAGTGTGTTCACACCTGGCGAGATAAATGGGAGGCTTGATGGTCAACAAGAGGGATCATAACAAAAATCTCTATCAAATGTTCTCAATCTTTCATTTACCTTTCTGTCTGTTTCCTTACTGCTGCTGTCAGGGCTGCACTACTTATTTCATTGCATGTCCACTGTTAAATTTTAGTATGGTTTCTTGATTTTGACATTGAGAACAATTGGGTTACTTGCCAAACCACACAACCGGCCATGTGAAGCAGTGCATTCTTCTAGAAATATGTTACCATGGTCCCAAAGGTATTCGACTGCCATCAAGCTCATATGTTTAAAGTGGTAACAGATTCTGCTGGGTCACAACTAATTTTTTTTGTTTAATCTTCTCATAAAACGAGTCAGAACTGCTGCTACAGTGTGAAAGGACACAATGTTATGAAACATTGCTCTCCAAATTTAGCTGTAACCTAGCCTGAGTGGAATTTTGCACCACGTAACACCTACAGATTTCCTAGTTGGGACAGTATTCATCCAAGCTAAATTACTGGATGCTGTTTTGCAGCCTACTTGTAAAATGTATATACCTCAAAAGCCATGCAAGTTAAAACTATTCTGTGCATGCTCCTTTTCAGAATGGTGGTATGTCACCCAAATATAAACTAAGTAATTTTATAATATGTAAATTAGTTGTACAAACTGTTAATACCTTCCCTACCGATGTATAGACCTCGGGAGTCATTGTGACTCTCTTGTTCATGCAGATATGATCTTTAATTTGCTACACAGCAGTTTTGTAGATGTCACACCCATTTTTGAGATTAATACAGGTTGCAATTTATGTGCAGAAAAATATAAATGTATGCAGAACAGTGCTAGACATTGTATATGCTTTCTTTTAGCACCATGGGAGTGCCATATAAGCGTGTTAACAAATAGCATATATTCGTAATACTTACAGAAACTTACATTTTTCTGTGCTGACCACAGAAATATATTTTGTGCATAAATGCATGTTTTACTACTAAACAATTTTGTAATTAGTAGCAGGTGGCTTTAGGGTACTGTAAATATGCCCTTAGATGAGTGAGTGTGATGAGGAAATTCCCCGGCAACATGCTTCCATTTTGTGTTGTCAATTCCCGCAAGTAACAATGACTGGGGGGGGGGGTCGCACTTAAGTCTGTGACTCCGCAGCAAGCGAGACATCAAGCATCAGTGACAACTTTGCATCATTCTGTAAGCTTTCATTTTAAACCATGAAGTACCACATGTACTGTTAAAATTAACAAATATTAATAAATATGGTAGCGCTGTCGCCTCACAGTAAGACGCTGTCCGGTTCGAGATTCAGCTAGAGCGTCTTCTGCGTGGAGACCTGCATGAATGGGCGTCCCTTCGTTGAAGGTTGTGCGTTAGGGCTGGCAACTCAGCATGTAAAAATCAACTGCCAATCATTAGCAGACAGGAGTTCTGCTGTGGCGACCCCTAACCGGGAAAAGCCGAAAGACACAACATTAATAAATATGGTTCATGTTCGTAAGTTGGCATAAAAATAAACCATTTTCTTTTACTGACCTCTGTATTTGAGTCTGCAGACAGTTCTGACCTGCATGTTGATGTGTCCTGTGAAATGCCATTCTACCATACTACTATGTAGGCATTGCCTTTTTATATTTCTTGAATAAAAGTTGCAAGTATGGGTAAATGATATTTGTGCCAGTAAATATCCACAAAGCGGATGTTCTTCATTCCACATTGCTGCAGTCCTAACTATTGGGTAGTCCGCTGTCCAGTCGGCCCGAATACCAAAGTATATGGCTGACGTCGGTCAGGGCGCATTAGACTGACGTCAGTACGTCAGGGTACTAATGCGCATGACCGACGTCATATCCTCAGTCTTTTTTGCCGCATGGTCCGATGCAGAAGCAGTTTTGCGAGTGCAGGTTGGCGTTCTGAAAGTTTCTGAAGCCAGAGTTTCAGGCCGAATCAAAGTTGGCTAAGTACCCCGTTGGGGAATATTTTGGTTTTTTCTTGCCTCAGTATTTAACCGGATGTCAGAAAAAGTGAATAACTGTATTTCTTGTGGGAAACAGATACCTCATAGGGATTACCATACTTTGTGTATACCTTGTTTAGGGCCTGAGCACGACGTTGTTGGATGCCGCTCTTGTGCTAGATTTAACAAACGCACTATAAAGAGAAGGTTAGACTGTGCCAGGTTAGTGTTTGGGAAGCGTTGTAATTATAAAATGCCGTCGGATGCTCCGACGCCGGCTTCGGCTAAAAACCGCAAGGACAAAACAGCAAAGCCTAGAGTGGAAGAACCGACAGTCCCAGACGTCGGTTCTTTAGAGGGCTCAGTGGAGCCGGAGGTTTTGCCAGGTGTTTCTTTGGAGTCTCAGGGAGAGACTTTACTGTTACAGGATGTATCCTCAGGAAGTAGGCCAGGCTGAGGGGGCTTCTCAGGTGGCTGTTCTTCCCTCTCTTCCTAAGGTGGTCAGAGCCTCCCCTTCTGTTTCCAAGGCTGCTTTGAGGGGCAGGCCGAGTTTTGCTTCAGTGGGGGTTTCTCCTAGTGCTTCAGGGTCTTTGCCTAAGAAACATATGCTTAAAATGGCAGAGGATTTGATTACTACGATAAGGGGTTCTATGCCCCCTCCTGATAAGAGGCCTAGGGTGGAACCTGAGTTTGAGAGTTTTGAGCAATGCTCGGAGGCTTCTGAGTCTTCGGCTGAAGACTTGCAGGAATACCCTCCTTATTCTGATTCTGATGTGGATGATTCTACTCCTTCAGCTTCCCCTCCTGAGGATTTTTCTTTTTCAGAGACTCTGCATTCCATGAGGGAGCATTTTAAATGGGAAGGTCAAGATTTCTCTGATTCCAGGAAAAGGCTTAGGGAATTCTTGTTTTTACCCCAGCATAGGCCTTTAGCTATACCTCCTGTTTTGCATGTGGTGGAAGATGTTTTTGCAGAGGCTTCCCTGAATCCTGATTCTTTGCCTCCTGCCCCAGTTAAACCGGATAGGTATTATAGGGTGCCTGAAGCTCATAAGTATCTTTTTAAGAGTCCTAGGGCAGACCCGGAAACTGTCTGTCAGGGGCCTAAAGGTGTGAAGGCCTCAGTTGTTAAAAATCCTGTCCCTCCTGATAGAGGCAAGGGCTTTGGATAGATGGGGAAAGAAAGTGTATACTTCTTCCACTTTAGCCATGAGGGCGTTGAATTGTCAGTTTCACATGTTAAAATATCAGAATTATCTTCTTTCACAGTTGAAATCTAAGGTGGATGCTCTGGCGGAAGGTATTGAATGTAAAGAGTTGCAGGATTTAGTTCGTGTCTGAACAGGTGGGTAAACATTCCTTGCAATGTGGTTTTGATGCTGTGCAGGCCTCCTCCAGGGTGGCTGCCACTGGTTCTGTTCTTCGTAGGCACGCCTGGTTGAGAGATCAGAATTTAGCTGAGCATGTTAAGACACGGATTTTGGATGCTCCCTTGCAGTCTGATGTGTTGTTTGGTTCGCCTGTAGAAGCAGTTTTGAAGAAAATGGAGGACAAGGCTAAGTCTATGCAAACTGTTAAAGATTTCTTGCAGGTGCAGCCTCCGAAGTTTAGTAGAAATTGGCCTGCTAAGGGATGGACTTATCCTGCTTATGATTCCCAGTCTAGGGGTAGGTCTAGACGTGGTGGGGCAGAGCTCAGGGTTCTTTTAGGCCTAGGACAGGAGTTCCCTGCTCAGACTTCTGGTGAGGGCAGGGTCAGTCCTTTCGTAAGCAGACCCAATGACCTGCCTTTTCAGCTGCCAGTTCATTCTCGCCTGGCAGCACCGTTGGGAGGAAGACTGTCTCTTTTCAAAGAAAATTGGGATTTAATTACCCAAGACAGATGGGTTCTGGATATCATTCACCACGGTTACAGGTTTTATTTCCATACCTTGCCTCCTTTCAAAGGCATGCCAGACATTCCTCCTCTACAAAGACAAGAGGCTCACAAGCAAATTTCTCAGTTACTCCAAATAGGGGCCATTCAGCCGGTTCCTGTGCCAGAAAGGGGCCTAGGATTTTATTCTCGCCTGTTCCTAGTACCAAAGAAGGGGAACACGTGGAGACCAATTTTGGATTTATCTATCCTCAACACTTATCTGGACATTCCCAAGTTCAAAATGTTGACGTTACAACAGCTTTTACCTCTGCTGGGCAAAGATCACTGGATGGTAACTTTAGATCTCAAGGAAGCTTACCTCCATGTGCCTATAAGGCTAAGTTGCAGAAAGTATCTGCGTTTTCGAGCTGGAAATTCTCACTATCAGTTCTCTGCATTGCCCTTTGGCTTATCTACTGTGCCCAGAGTATTCACAAAGGTTCTGGCTCCAGTGATAGCTTACTTCAGGCTAAAAGGAATTCAAATCTATCCTTACTTGGACGATTGCCTGATTCTGGCTCAAGAAAAGGAAGACCTTCTACAGCATTTGGAATATGTGATAGCAGTGCTAAGATGCCTAGGGTATTCTGTGAACGAAATAAAGTCCAGTCTAGTACCCTCTCAAGACATGTGCTTTCTGGGTGTGAGACTGAATACAGCAGCCCAGATGGCCTTTTAACCCCGGACAAACAAAAGAATCTTTCCAGTTACTTCCATCAACTATCTCTTCAGTCCGGGCTGACTGCAAGGACAGTCCTTCAAGCCTTAGGGTTCATGGCATCTTGTATTCTGGTGCTTCCCAATGCCAAACTGCATATGAGGAAGCTACAATGGTATCTCAAAATGTATGGACACAGCACTGCCAGGATTTGGACACTGTCATTCAAATAATACCTTGCATTCAAAAGGAATTTTTGTGGTGGGCTCAGGAATGTCACCTAAACAAGGGACTCTCTGTGACCCGGCCAGAGGCGAGTCAAATTCTAACGACAGATGCCTCAGACATTGCTTGGGAGCTCATCTAAATGGAACGTGGATACAAGACAAGTGGCCTGCCAGACTACAGCATCTACATATCAACATGAAGGAGATGTTAGCAGTCCAGTTTGCATTAATGGCTTTCAAGGAGTTACTTCTTCCAGGGCAGGTGTTGATTCTAACAGACAACACAACTGTCATGTGGTACATCAACAAACAAGGGGAACACATTCTTACCCATTGTGCAGGCAAGCAATGATTTTATGGGAGACTGCGCTCAGCTTACAACTAACTCTTCAGGCAAGGTTTCTGCCGAGCACATAACTCCTTAGCAGATGTAGTAAGCAGTCAAATCATGGATCCCCACGTGTGGAAACTGGATCTTCATGTACTTCAAAGGTTGACAGTGTCCTGGGAACTCCAGACATAGATCTGTTCGCTTCTCCACTAAACCACCAGCTGCCAAAGTTTTGCACAAAGAGGTTTCATCACACAGCTTGGAAAGTGGATGCTCTTTCTTTCAGTTGGAAAAACCTTCATGTGTATGCGTTTCCACCTCTGCCTCTTCTTCCAAAGGTGCTTCTAAAGGTCAGACAAGACAAGCCAAGGATGATTTTAATAGCTCCAGATTGGCCTCGGCAGCACTGGTACCCATTACTGAGGAGTCTGATAAAGAAGCCTCCATGGCCTTTACCCTTGATTCCACATCTGTTGTCTCAGAAGGGCGGTCGTCTGCTAAATGTCAAGCTTCACTCTCTTCATCTAACAGCCTGGCATATTCTGTTTTGAAAGACAGCAGGTCTCAACTTCCTCAACAAGTTTTAAATGTGATTATGGAAGCCAGAAGACCTAGTACAAGGAAAGTGTACGCAGAAAAATGGAAGAGATTTTTATTTTGGACTGCAGTAAAGAATTTGGAGATTTCAGAGCCTAATTTGAGTGTGGCTCTTCAATATCTTACTGAGTTATTGGACAAAGGTTTGTCTTTCTCTTCCATTAAGATTCATGCTGCAGCAATTTCAGCTCACTATGATTGTGACCCACCATTGTTTTCACATCCTTTGTTCAAGCAATTTCTTAGAGGGCAAAGAATATAAGACCCCCGAGAGCTCCTACTCCTGCTTGGGATCTCAATTTTGTGTTGGAGAAACTTACTCTACAACCTTTTGAGCCTGCAGCTACTGCTGAACTGAAATACTTGTCATGGAAGACTGCTTTTTTGTTGGCCATTACTTCTGCAAGAAGGGTTTCTGAGTTACAGGCCCTTATGGCGGTTGAGCCTTTTTTGATTTTTCATAAGGATAGGGTATCGTTACGTACTAATCCTTCCTTTATGCCTAAAGTGGTTTCTAGTGTGGCTTTAAACCAAACTATTCATTTGCCTACGTTTTATGCAGATCCCCAAAATAAAGGGGAAAAGATTTTGCACACTTTAGATGTACACAGGCAATTGCGTTATTATTTGAGCAGGACTAAGGATTTTAGGCAGTCTCAGCAGTTGTTTGTTTCTTTTGCTTTGAGTTCTCAGGGCAAGCCTGTGTCAAAACAAACTATTTCTAGATGGATTGGGTGTTGCATTACATTTTGTTATTCCCATCATGGCAAGGAGATTCCAGCTGGGATTAGGCCTCATTCCACTAGGGCTACTGCCACTTCAACAGCATTTCTGAGGGGGTGGCAACTAAGGATATTTTGGAGGCAGCTACTTGGAGTTCAGTGCATACTTTCTCTAAGCATTATCACCTTCCTCTCTACTCTAAGTCTAGGGCTGGTTTTGCCACAGCTATTTTGCAGGGCATGTTGTCAGTTCCTGCTTCCTTATGATTTGCCAGCCTCCTTACCTCTGCTTTGGGATTCTACCCAATAGTTAGGACTGCAGCAATGTGGAATGAAGAACATAGTACAGTTTTGTACCTACCATAAATGTAGATGTTCGAGGATCCACATTGCTGCAGTCCAATTTACCTCCCTCCTTCCCTCTGTGTTTAGGGGTGGTTGTGTAGGTGAGGTTATATTCTGCTAATTTTGTATATTTTGTATATATATATATATTTTGGTGCAGGTATGTTGGGAGTTTTGGTTTTTGGCCTTATCTTTTCAGGGTCTTCTGACATCTGGGGCAAGAAAAGACTGAGGATATGACGTCGGTCATGCGCATTAGTACCCTGACGTACTGACGTCAGTCTAATGCGCCCTGACCGACGTCAGCCATATACTTTGGTATTCGGGCCGACTGGACAGCGGACTACCCAATAGTTAGGACTGCAGCAATGTGGATCCTCGAACATCTACATTTATGGTAGGTACAAAACTGTACTTTATAGCTGGGCAGCAAGCATGACTGACAAGTTTCCCAGTATTATGTAAACTTCCATTTGATACGGTAAATTACTACATTGACTCCTTGTAGGACAACTGTGGTGGTGGTGCTGCGGTAGCGTTGTCATCTCACAGTTAGACATTGCCCATTCGATTCTCAGAGCATCTTCTGTGTGGCGACATGCGTGAATGGGCGTTCCTTCGTTGAAGGTTGTGCGTTAGGCTCGGCAAGCCAGTACGTAAAAATCTACTGCCAATTATTAGCAGACCGGAGTTCCGCTGTGGCGACCCCTAACCGGGAAAAGTCGAAAGATGCACAAACTCCTTGTAGGACAGAGTACCAATACAGTCTTTACTGTTGCATATAGTCGTTTTTTTTAATGAAAACAAAAATAAATCGCAGTATCTCACTTGTGTGTCTGATTTGTTTCCCGGCATTCTAAACTTTTGTACTAACTAAGCCTATGAAACACTGTTCCACAGTGCTTCCAAGTGGACAGTGTAAGATATCAGCATAAATTATATTTATGCTCATCTTTATTTGTTAATAAAGAAACATTTGCAAAGTGGCAGTAAAAAAGCACCTATAAGAGTATGATTTTCCAGCATTCTTCATTTGATGCTGTGAAGCTGTTTATGAACTCCACCTGGTTCAGGTTACTATGATGTATATTAAAATGTTGAATGGAAACAAATCAGTGTCTCTCACAAGCAGATTTGGTCGGGAGCTATTGCTGAGCTGTATGTTTACTGGGCCTGTCAAATGCTGCTCAGCAATGCCTGCAAGTTGACAGTGTATAAGATATTTGTATAAATATTTTATAAGCATATGAATATTTTTTTGCCAAGCAATGTTAAATTGAAACTAATGGTATTTGGACACCAGCTGTCACTGACAAGTTCTAAACATTATGTAAGCTTCCATTTGACGGGATAGCCAAAGTGAGCACATCAGCAAACATGACTTTACAGAGCCATAACTTTGATATTATTGTGATGTAATGGTGCATTTTATAGTTTTCTCATTGAAAAAGAACTTTCCAAAAATGTCCAAAGTAAAGACCTCTAAACTGCATTCTTATCCTTCTCCACACATACAGTAGCGGTGCCAGTTTAACCCATGAAAAGTAGAAACACGTTTAACTGCTACGTATTTCAGCTCATTATTGTTGGATGAATGAATACTCTGCCCCCACCAAAAGCAAAAAACATACATATGTGCCAAACCATTGCAGCCACTTTGTGTTCACTTCAGATGGTAGACAGCATTTATATTTGTGCATCTGGTTACATACAGGCTCGCACACACTTGTCTGAAATATTTCCTGTTGGCGTGTGATGTATACAGTGCAACCCACTGTAACGTTACCAGCATGCATGCGTGTGCACACAAACTGCCATGCCCAGCCATGACTGTACATAATTCAAAGGTCTGGTTATGAGCAAATAAAACACACACTGACTGCAGTAATATATTTCTGGTCACTGCTGTCTGAAATACCCAGTGCAACTCGCCAATGGTTTCAGCAGCATAATACTTTTATTTCATGACTGAAAATGACAACATTTGTAGAAAGCCTGTTTGACTGCAATGGTGTGTTGCATGTCTGCCCTGCATTCACTGAATTCAATCCATAATTCTCAATCTCAAATAATGGGGGGGGGGGGGTAATAAATACCCATAATCAGTGGCACTTTGCTAGTTCTGTTTGCATTGGCATGCATTATCTGAAGAAAAACTTTGGAAATCGCTCATATGGTTTTTAGTTGGAGAATTCAATCCTTGACTATTTGCCAGGAAACTACAAGTTTTACTATGTTTCATCAAGGATACTGTGCATAATCAGGGACAGTTTGAGAGAGAGCTCTTTGTACAGACACAATACTGATAGCATGCTTTGTATGTCCGATTGAAAGCAAATGAATGAATTGTACATTTTACTTTGATTATTTTAAACAGGAGTACTTGGAACTTCGCTCCATACCGGTCACCTTCATTGCTCAAGAATTCCAGACAAAACCAAAAATGAGCACAAAGGCTCAAAATCAGGGAAACATTTTTAAATTTTACTTAATTCACTGAGTTACTAGAATGAGGTTTGCATCTACATGCATTTTTCCAAACAGCAAGTATACATCTGTAATGTCTGGTTTTGACTGTAATCTTTGATACTTTATTATAAAATCAAATTGAGAGAGACTGGACAAAAATGAATGTTCTGCAAAATCGGGAACAGATGAGCAATATTTTTGTGCCCTTTACTGCAAATTTGATTGTAAAACCTGTAGTCTAGGAACAAAGGGATTTGGATGATTGGCCCGCCAAAAGTAAACACCTTGCAGGCCATAAGCTGGATTGACTCTTCAGCAGTGAAAGTGGGCATCAGTGCTGCACTCCTGGAGTGTTCTCTGCGAAACAGCACAAATAGCTGTGCTGTGCCCAGGCGGATTAAGAAGTGGAACAAATGGATTTTATTGGAGAGAGATTGTAGATTTTTTTTTTTTTAAGCAGTGGGATCACCCATATCACAGTATGTTTGCATTTTAGTGCAGTGGAACAAAAGACTTGACAAAACAACCAGATGAGTATTTTCCTCTGGGTGCTACAGTGTGCCCTCTGACATTCCAAAGACTGGCATCTGGAGTGTTTCTCCCCAGGCCTCTGCTGAAAATGGGCTCTATCCCAGTTGGAAAACAAATGTTAAAATAACTGAATAAAATTTCTCAAATTCAGATTATTTTTTCCTATGGTAGGATCTGTGTTACTGTAAACACAAAAGGGCAGGACACCTAACAAACATCTGCTGGAGGTTCTGTGGGTATAAGAAAGAAGTACTTGGTGCTGTGTGTGCTGTTGGGGACTCATCACGCAAGTGATTGGCTGGAAATATGCACTTGTCAGAACAGTCTGCTGCAAAAGTGAAGCTTAAATGCAGGAGAGCTATATAAATTTAGACAGGATCTTGTTACCTGTAGTAAATGTCGTGTTTCGTAACTATATATAGTTAAAAGTGGTAATCTGCTGTTTATGTATTTTCTTCAACCTCCATGATATGCTGTGAAATGTGCACTCTGCTGAATGAGGGATATAATCATTCATCACCACTCTTATTACGTATTCAACTTTGCTGTAGATTATTGAAGCTACTTTCATTTATTCCATATTAGTTCTTCATATCTTAGCAACCATGCAACACTTGAAACAGGCAAACTATATTGTCCCTCAGGTTGATGAATTCCCCTAGAACTGTGAAGTAGCGTGAATACATATTTTTTAAACATGCTCCCACTTGCTGTATAGTTTGCTTAGCATTTGTAAAGGAAGGCATATGAGAGAGGAAGTGTTCTCATGATATGGCATGCTGAATGCAGTCAATGGATAGTGACTGACACTTGGATCAGCAGTTGAATTAATGTTCTACTCCTGCTGTTTCTTAGCTCAGTTATGACCAACTGCGGTGGTTGTTCACCATTAACTTTAAATTGTGCAAAACTGTTTAGTTGCGCTTCATGTTAAATGACTGCAGAATTATGAATGGCTTTAGCTCTTAGCATTTTAGTTTACTTCTGCGGAGGTGATACATAGCTTCCTGTTGTAATTTCTGTGTCCAGAATTGCATTGCAAAGGAAATTTGTAAACGGTATTTCAGGGTGTTGCACCCAAGTTATTGTTTATCCCAGTATACCTCCCTCTCCCTGCTTCTAAATATATTGCCTCTGAAGCTATTGGCCCTGGGAAAATGGAAATGTCAGAGACCTTGTTTTGCTTTGTGTAACTGCAGTTTTGGTAACCAGAATTAGTGGGGAAATGCACAGTGCATTTTCTTCATTTCCACCTTGTACAACTACAGTTATGCCAGACTGAAAAAAATTCAGAATACAAACAAAAGTAGCTGGCATTTGTATTTGACGATTGCAAAAGACTGTTCTGTTAACTTGTGTTAACTAGGAGCTGTAATATTATAGTTTGTGTTAAAGGTTTTGAAAATGGAACTGCGCCACAGTGCACAAAAGCTTACAGGAAGGAGGATTGGCAGTGTGCATAGCAAGCAATATTAGTGCCCACGTATGGTTGCTCTGAACTTTTTGAGAATTTCTCAAGATCAAGGAGTAAGACAGCCTGAATCCACTCTGTTCTGATTACACACTTTTTCCTATCTCCTGTACTTACACAGAGAGTGAGAGATGCATTATAATAAGTAGGTCTAAGAACAAGACATTTGGGTCTGACCATTATTGTGACTGTGTTTGAGTACTCCTTGAGGGAGATGGTTGAGAATTTAAGAGCAGCTTGAAAAATAAAATGGCAAAAACATCAGGGTGTGTAGTGGAATATTTTTAAGCCTGTTAATGATTTGCCCAGTATGTTGCAACAAGTGTGTGCAAATCCTGAAACTGCTTGTGAGCATTGTCACCATAGCCCACGCATTGAAATGCATTATTGGTATGTTTTGCACCACAATGGCCTAGGATGTGGGTGTCTTGACAATCCATGGCCATCCCTCTTGACTTTTGGTCTCAACTTACAAGCTGCTGTTATGTCATATGGACATTTTGTTGCTCTGCAGCCCTATCTTAGTATTTCTTTAACCTTCTTGTTTTGACCTGGTTTTAGTTCCTGTTAGGTGTCTCTTGTTGGTGAGTAGGATGCTCAACCAGCATGTAAAAGAAGGTGAAATTTTACTGATTAATCTCAAAGAAAGTGTTAAGTTTTGCAGCTTTGCAAAGTCCTACTTAGAACTGCATCCAAAAGGGTGACCAGATAAGTGGTTAATGTTATGTTTACTGTGCTTATTGCATTAGTGGGCTTTTCTGTGACAATGAGCAGCATTTTGTCTGCCTGGAATACTGAATTTTTAATGCTTCTGTCTCCAGGTTGTTGGCATAAGCTGCCTGATGAGAGAATAACTTCCACATTTTAGGTTTTGTCATAGTGGTATTTTGTATGCACAGACATTTCCTTTGTTTAAAAGATTTGTTAAGTAAGATGGAAGAGCATGTGAATAGAGCGAGACAAGAAATTTATGGTACATAGTAGTGAAGAAACTAAGATTTGTGAACTTGAAGTTTAGCCTGAATTTTACAAGTTGAAGCTGTAAAGGTTCTCCCATTCTGCAGATCCCTTTAATTTGTTTAATTGTGTATTTTTTCTTACATAGCCTGCTCAGCCCTCCAGCCATTCCTCTTGGTTACAGCATCCACATAGCCCCTGAACCCTTAGTTGCTCTTTGCAGGCTACCCCTTATATATAACCCTATCATTAAGTGGGCCCCTGATTACTCTGAGTCGACTTTGCGATAACAGGTTAGTCGTGCCTGGGGCAAAAGGCATCCTATAGGGAGATGTGGGGCTGGGAGCCTTCATGTGCACAGACTCAAATCCCTAGCTTGGTGGAGTGGAGATTGCAGTGATGTCATAATGTCCTTCCACTCCCCCCACCCCCTTCTTAGAATACTTGCCAGGACTCCTGGTCTCAGAGGTCAGAGAGGCAGTGGTTTTAGTCATTAGCTACGTTCTACTAGCTGAGGAGAGTCATTTAGGAAACTTTACTGATGTGTACCTGAAAGCTGGCAGTCCTGGCCCATATTTTGACCTTTTCATACACACAAACCATTTATAATACTGTCCTTATTCAGTAACTGTAAACACTACTGCTAAAATCAATCAAAATTTTAACTAAAATTTGAATGGTACTTCATTGTAATGCTCATGGTCCCCACTGCTGTGCTTGTAGACTCCATGGAGAATGTTAATAGATGAGTGTATTTGGTCTTATCCCTGAGTGTATTCCGATCCATGGTATGCTCTGTACTTTTCAGGGGGCATTGGAAGTGTAACCATGTTATGCCTCTGCTGTTTTTTTTTTTTTTTTTTTAGTTTTTTATTCTAATGAATGACTGTAGAAAGCACTAGAATGTGAGTTTTGTTTCAAAGGATTCTAAGGTGTTGCACAGAGATGGAATAATTGTAGACAGGTGCATAGCAGTTAACTTATCTACCTTTCACTGTTTTGTTGCAGGTAAGTTCAATTCAGAACCAGATGCAATCAAAAGGAGGATATGGAGGTGGTATGCCAGCAAATATGCAGATGCAGCTTGTCGATACAAAAGCAGGATAGTCCTTATAAACGACATACTTGGTGAGGACAGGTTCATGTAAGATTTTTATTTTATTAACTATGTCCTGGTGTGTGTATTAGCAGAGCTGAAATGTACATTATTCTGTATGGCTCATTGATTTCCTCATTTCTTTAAGTGAAATCTTGATTTTCTGCAAGAATTCATGCTTCAACAGAAGAAAAAGTAGACAGCAAAACTGCAGTGTCTTATGCATATAATTAACTATTCATCTTTAAAAATCCAGACCATTTGTCAAGTCTATAAGCTAAAAATGTCTGTCTTATCTTGCTCTGCTATCATAAACTGTATAGATCCTACATTACGATTTGTGTGCATGTCAGGAATGAGTCCATCCGTCATTAATATTGCTGCTTGCATGGTTCAGTTCAACTGTAGGACTGGACATCGTGGGTATGTTATCTAATCAAAAAGTGAATTCCACGAACTGCATCTACATCGAAAATGCTGTTCAGCGAATTTGATCTTGTGGGGGGCTGCTCCCCCCATACCCCACGCTAATTATATATACCAACTCCAAGATCGCACTACAGTGAGGAAAGGGCAAATTTTCTGATCTTCACTATACCGCGATCTCACTGTTTCGCTGAAGTGCATTTTTGATGTAGATGCAGTTCGCGGAGTTCACTTTTAGATTAGGTAATATAGACCCGGACAGTGTAGATGGCATGCCCTTTGACCTCAATAGAGCTATCTCTGTCTTTGGTTTGCTCTGTGTGTACTGATATTTACCAGTGGAATAAATAGCATCACAGAGTGTTGCCAAGTTCACAGTTGTTTCTGTGCTAAGAATATTAGACATTAGACAAAACGGTAACCTATTTTGCAATTAAGCTAGCACAGCTAGCGCCAGTGCAGTGTTCTTTTGTTTTAAGAATAGTAAGATGGCTTTTGTTTCCACCTAAATGAGCCATGTGGCTTAGGCCTGTAGGCAGCTGTAAGTCTTCAGATTTCTAGTGGTGGCATATTTTTCTTAGCTAGCACTATGGAAAAGAATGTCAGAATTCCTCAGAATTTTTAGAAGTGTGGCAAATGTGACCACAAGGTTTCAACCCGAACATGCGCAGGAACTTTGTGTTGTGTGCCTGTGGGTGGAACATCTGGATGCAGATTGTAATATTTGTCACAACTTCAACTCTAAATCTTTTGAATCAGAAATCAGTTAATATTGAAAGGCTTCCTTCCCACCAGTACCTGGAAAAAAAGGCCTGAGGATAAGGCAGCTAGGAATCTTGATGTCCACCCCCCCTCATCTATTGGAGTGTCCCAAGCAAGATTGGATCAGGGCTGTATCCTAGCACGAGAGCAGAATTTGACCTCTGTCCTACTTAGCCCTTCACCAAGGAGAAAATTGAGCAGCTTCTCCTTGGACCAAGAGTTATTGATGCCTTTGTCTGCATCTGTTGGCATCTATGATAAAATGGCCTAGTAAAGTGTGTAAGAGGGAGCTGTATTTACATAGAAGTATGCATACACCATTTTGTGTTAAAGAATGTAGGAAAATGTCAGATGGTACGTTCAAGGATTACAAGTAATTGTAATAATTCAGAAACTACTTTAAGCACATTTGAAGATAGTTTTAAAATGAGACTATATGAGGAGAAACTCTTAGAAGTGATGTAGTTTAGTTCCAAGAATAAGCAACCTGAACATCTGTATAATGGAAACAGTAACAACATTAAGTGATTAGAATTTTGAGAATGTAATGATAGGTTGCATGTTTCCACTCACTCACACCCAAGGTATGTGAGAGATGTGCAGTATTTTAAGAAGAAAGTGGAACATTGAGTTTAGACGGTAATAAGAATAGTAGGGGAGACACGCACAATAAAAAGAATTTAAAAGGTAACATAAAACTGTATATAGGGACTCTGAGTCAGGAAGAAAAGGAACACGAAAATATAGAAATTCTACTTATTGTAGATGTATTGATACTAGTGAACTCTGTATACACCACAGGACGTAAAGTTTTTTTAGGCATTATGCCAAAGTTCAACTTACCGTAACAGTAAGTTGAATTTACCATAGCAGTAAATGTTTGATCACTGCTACAGTAGCTTAAGCATACTGGTTATATCCTGCCAAGGATATAATTGCTGACCAGCTTCCAAATCTTCAGTGTACCTTCTTCGAGCCCAGCTGACTAAGAAGTTTGGGTGTAAAGGCCTTCAGAGCTTTTCTGCCAGCAGAAATAAGGGAAGCTGAGCCCTGAAAGGACTGTACTAGGAACAACAAAACAAATGTCCTCACCCTGGCATATAAAAAAAAAAAGCCCCAAAAACAAGGGGGATGGAGCAAGCAGCTATTGCAGCAGTGTTCGTTTGACCATTTACTGTTACAGTAAGTTTAACTTGTACAACTGTACTTTGTTCACTATATTGTTCACTGCTGCAGTAGCCTTGGCTGTATGGGTAGGTTACTGTAGCTAACTACATTTGGGAGGTGGAAGGAGAATGGTCTGGGAACCCCTGGACAATGGTCCTAGCAAAGCTTGATCTGGACCTAGAAAAGGAATCAAGCTTGTAGTGCTTTGTAAATGTACAGAGGACCAAGTAGCACCTTCTGGAATATTTCTAGAGTGCATCCCTTTCCAAGAAGATGTAGATAAAGCCAAGGCCATGGTAGAGAAGGCCTTGACTCTGTCTGGAATAGATTTGGTTATGGTGAGTGTAACAAAAAGGTAATAGCCTTAGACAGCCATTTGGAAATTGTCGGTTTTGCCACACTTTGTCCCTTGCCTTCACAAGAAATAATTGAGCTGAAGATCTGAGAGATGTAGGTCTGTCAAGATGGTACTGGAGTTATCTAGACATCCAGGATATGGAGTATCCTTTCTCCATCAATTATGGTCAGTAAAGAAAACTAGGAGATGGATAGTCTGCCTCCAAGTAAACTTGGATACCACTGTAGACATGAGATGAATTAATTCTCAGAGATGCTGTCCCTATGGAAAATGAGGTATATTGGACACACCATAAGAGCTTGCATCTGTGGTACCCTATTTGCATAGGTCAGAGCAAGCAGCGTCTTCCATGTTAAGAACCAAGTCAGCAAAATTAGTTTGTCCAAATGGAGCAAGGGATCTGAATTTTATTCATCAAAGTTACAGATGGCAGTGGAAGGAAATTCCTCTCTCCCAGGTCATTCCTCATCCTCCAGATCAGAATTTGGTTTCCACCTGTTCACCACATGCTGTCCCTAGGACTTGAAAGAGCCAGTTTCTCCTTCCCAATAGGGTAAGGGTTTTTATTCAAGGATGTTCCAAGTGCCAAACAGAGAAAATGCGTTGAGACCAATTGTGGATCTTCCTTTCCTAAATCCATTTCTGATGGTCTTATTTCAAAATAATGTCACTTCACAACCTGCTATCTCTTCTTCCTATTTTGTTTCCTGGTAACCCTAGATTTGTAAGATGCTCATCACAACCCTATTCATCCAGACTTCAGACATTTCTTAATGTGATCCAGACATACAAAACCCTCAGTTCTCTACCTTAACTTTTGTACTATCCACTGCACCAAGTGTATTCACAAAGTAGCTAGCTCCAGTTGTGTAGCTCATTGCAGATTACAGGGTATCCACATTTACATATTTAGATGACTTGTTTATCTTTGCAGAGCCTTTTTCAGTGTCGTGGGTGAGAGGTCAACTCAAGCCGGGGATTCGAAGAGAACAGTGAAAAGTCTTTTACTCCATCATACGGGATTGTGTTCCTGGGATTTCAACTAGACACGTCGGTTCAGAGAGCTTTTCGTCCACAGAATAAGGTTGTCCACTCAGACTTCAGACACTGCAAAGGAATAACTCAGGATTTTCGGTGTCATGGCATTCAGGATTCTCATGATACCCCTGGCAAGACTCCACATGAGAAAGTTACAGCGGTAGCTGAAATGTCTTTGGTCACAGTATGAACACCTTTTATCTTTTTGAATCCCAGTGCTGTTTTGTTTTTTTTTCTCCAGGAGAGATCTTTTGGTGGAAACTGATATCCTCAAGTCCAAGTCTCCTCCTCCAAAGCAGTCTGCCACCACAGACGCTTCGGACTTTGCTTGGATAGCAGTTTCAGAAGGGATAGAAGTGCAGGGGTGTGAGACACCATTGGCGCACAAATATCAAAGAGATGCACCCCTGTAGCAGACTAGCCATGTTAGCATATGATGTAGCTTCACAGCACAGTCTCTCTACAGCCATCCTACATTTTGTCAGAGCAAATGTGTGTTTTAGACGAGCTGAGCAGGGCCAATGCAGACCCTCACAAATGGAAACTAGATCAGGGGATCTTAAATTATCTGTGGGGAGTTCCTCAGGTAGACCCTTTTGCATCCTCTTTCATCAACTAGCAAGATTATTTTCCAGGAATCTGTGCATGAAGGTCTGGTAGACAGATGCCTTTTCTTTGGACAGGAATGTTCCTGTATGTTTTCCACCCTTTCATCTAATATCCAGGTATGTCTGAAGATTCAGATTGGAATCCCCAAGGTCATTATGGAGAATCGCTTCTGGCCTAGTAAACTGTGGTTCTCCATTTTAGACATGGCCAGGAGCAATTATCACGTTTCTACCCAGACCTGGGTCTACTCTCACAACAGTGGTATTTGATTTACTCTGACATGAATCATTTTCAGTTTGACTGCCTGGATGATAAGGTCTTAATTCATTTTAGGCACCTGTTTACTGAGGATGTGCAGTAGGTACTATGGAGGCAAAAAAGCTTGCTACTAGCAAATTATTGGAAATGATTTTCTAGTTGGTGCCAACAACATAACCAGCATTCAGGGCTATTTATTCTCTGAATTTACAGTATTTTTCAGTTACTATACAATGGCCTTTCTTATTCCTCTATCAAAGTTCATTTAACAACCTTTTCAGCTTGTCTGCCCATGGATCCTCCTCATATTTAATTTAGTCTGTCTGTTTTTGAAAGGGGATTTGCATGACAGGGCCCCCCAGGAAAGCCAGTGGCCCCTCCTTAGGATTTTAATTTGGTATTAGAGAAGCTAACAATTTTTCCACTTATTTGGCTGACTTGAGGTTAACATGAAAACCGTTTTACTGATTACTCTTCTTACAGAAGTAAAAGGATCTGAGTTGCAAGCTTTATGGTGAATCAACCTTGTCTTGTCTATAGGAACAGGGTTGCTCCTTTTATGCCTAAATTTGTATCAGTTTATTTTGTTTTCTTTCTTGAACCTAAAAATGAGGGAGAAAGGATACTCCATACTCATCAGATCAGTTGTTCATTTTCATGTGAAGGTAGGAAAGAAAAACGTGACAAAACCACCCATTTCCAAATGGTTGTCTGAGAATTACCTTTTGGTATACTTGACATAAAACTAAATTCCAGGCAATGTCAAGGCCCACTCTAGCAGGGCCTTAGCTTCATCTATGGCTTTTTGGAAAGGGTTGGATTCTAAAAGTATTCTGGAAGCTGCTGCTTGGTCATCTGTACATTTACAAAGTACTGGTAAGACCATTCTCCAGGGGATCCTGAACCCTTCCACCTCCCAAATGTAGTTAGCTATGGTAATCTACACACAAAGCTAAGGCTTCTGCCATAGTGATCAATATGATGAACATAGTACAGTTTGTAAGTAAATGTTCAAATTATCACTGGTACAGTAGCCACTCCCTCCATCCCCTTTGTTTTTGGAGCACTTTTTATGCCAGGGTGTGGATATTTTATTTTTTGTTAGTGTTGTAGTTTTAAGGCTCAGTTTGTCCCTGTTTTAGCAGGAAAACTTTGAAGGGCTTCACACCCAAGCTCGTCTTTCTGTCAGCTCATCTTGAGCTACCTGACAGGCCAGTAAGGTGTTCTGAAACGATTGAAAGCTGGACAGCTGGTCTATCCTAGGCAGGATGTAGGCCATATAGCCAAGGCTACTGCAGTACTTGCACAAGTGTATTTTCTCTGAAGTGTTGTACAGTCTCTTGTTTTATTTTTCTCTTTCTGATGACCTCAACTATGGGAAAGTGCTAGAGCTAATGCATTTGGTGTGGCGATGGCAAGTGCCTCCACTGAAGACATTATAGGAGGCTTTGTTCTCTCCCATGTGAATCTTGGAATAGTACCTCTTATTGATAGAATAACTATGCAGGTAAAGGATAGGAGCGTCAAGGGCTTGATTTGGTGGATCCCATCTATAGGAGACTTGAAATCCTCTGATTCCCCGAAGGCAGGCTTGGAGCAAGACACACTTAGCCAACTCCAATGTGGTGCAGCAGTCCTCAAGAATGAGGCTTTAGTGAAGAGTACTGAGCCCCACCTCCCGTAAGAATTCTCAGGACATTGATTTGTGAAGGGTGTTTATGCCTCTTGATATTCTCTTTCAAGGTGCTGAATTACCAGCCTCATAGGGCTTTTTCAGCATGATCTAGCAGATTGTATACTAGATGTGTTGATAAAGTTCTCTATGATCTCATAAGGAAATCTGAGTCACAGGTGGCAACAATGGCTGTTCCTAAGCTGTTCAAAATAGATAATACAGTTGATGAGTAGGAAATGGTTTTGCAATGCTGTTATGTCAACATACCTGGCAAAAGCATTGTAGATGTTCATCGTGTTACCCTGCTGCAGTCATCACACTAGGGTTATCCTGTCGTCAGGCGGTCCCGCAGTCGGCCGGATTTCCAAAGTCTTGGTCTGACATCTGTTGCTGTCGCCTCATCCCTGACGTCAGTGCGCCAGGGGTACAAATACTGCAACAGACGCCATTTTCTTCAGTCTTTCTTGCTGTGCGGTGCCCGAAGCAGAAGCAAGTTCGCAAGTGCCGGTCGGCCGACTCCTGAGATTGTCGAATCCGAATTTCAGACCGGAGTCTTCTATATAAAGCTAAGTACCCCGTTGGGGAAACTTGCCCCATTGGGGAAACTTTTCTTGCCTCAGGCCGATGTCAGAAAAAGTTAACAATTGTATTTCTTGTGGGAAGCAAATACCTCATAAGGATTTTCATTCTTATTGCATACCTTGCCTAGGCCCTGATCACGACATCACTTGTCGTTTTTGTGCTAGGTTTAATAAGCGTACTATTAAAAGACGATTTGATTTCGCACAACACTTTTTTGGTAGAAAATTTAACTATAACATGCCGTCAGAGCTACCGGCGTGCACAAAAAGTGCAGGGACAAGGACCGATAGCCAAGGCCTAACCCCGATTCCGAGGCCTCAGTTGATCCAGTCTCCGGTTCTCCGGTTATCAGTGAGGCTCCGACGCAGCCCCTGACTACCGCAGTTCTGGAACCCGAGACCGCTACGGATATTTTGACGGAATGTACTAGGCCGACGCAGCCTTTTACTTCAGGCCCTTCCGACGATATACCTTCTAAGGACGTCGGTGCTTCTGAAACGCCATCGGTTTCTGAGGGCGTTTTCAGACAGACGACTCTCAGTCAAAACGTTTTCTAAGTCTAAGACTCCTTCTAAAGCTAAAAAGACTACACTTCAGTCTCCTGTTCAAGGCCCTATGCCTAAGAAGCAGATGCTGAAAATGGCTGAATATTTGATTTCTCTTGTCAGGGGTTCTCAGCCTCCTCCTGACAAAAGGCCTAGATGAGGAAGATTCTGCTTCTGAGCAACTGTCTATTTTTTCGGATTCCTCTGAAGACCAAGATTTTTCCTACTCTCCTTATGAATATTCTGATGCTGAAGACTATATTCCCTCAGCTTCCCCTCCTGAAGACTACTCTTTTGGGGAAACTTTACACACTGAGAGAACATTTCCACTGGGAAGGTCAGGATTACTCTGATTCCAAGAAAAGGCTCAGAGAGTTTATTTTACTCCCCCAACACAGACCTCTAAGCCATCCCACCTGTTTTGGATATTGTGGATGTCTGTTTAGAATCCAGTTTCAACCCAGACTCTCTACCTCTGCTCCAGCTAAGCCTGACAGATACTACAGAGTACCTGATTCCCACAAATTTCTTTACAAAAGCCCAGTAGCTGACCCAGAGACCATCTCCCAGGGTCCCAAGGGGGCTAAGGCTTCCATGGCTAAAAACCCAGTACCTTCTGAGAGGGACTCAAGAGCACTAGACAGGTGGGGGAAAAAGGTTTACACCTCAGCCACATTAGCTATGAGAACACTAAATTATCAATTTCGTATGCTCAAGTATCAGCAGTTTCTAATATCTCAGTTAAAACAAAAGGTAAACCTCCCTTCCTCAACAATCTGAATTGAAAGAAGTACAGGATTTGTTGCACGCCACCGAGCAGGTGGGCAAATATACCTTACAATGTGGGTTTGATTCTTTGGAGGCCTCCTGCAGAGCAGCTGTCACTGGATCAGTTATACATAGGCATGCCTGGTTAAAGGAACAAAGTCTACCTGATCATGTTAAAGCAAAACTACTGGATGCACCCTTACAGCAGGATGTTCTTTTTGGAGTTAAAGCAGAAGAAGTGCTAAAGAAAATACCCTTACAGCAGGATGTTCTTTTTGGAGTTAAAGCAGAAGAAGTGCTAAAGAAAATGGAAGATAAGGCAAAATCAATGCAGACAGTCAAAGATTTCCTACAAGTACAACCGCCTCGCTTCAGCAGAAACTGGCCAACAAAAAATTGGTCCTTTCCAGCCACTGACAGACCTCAGAGGGGTAAATACAGGCGCCCAAGGGGCAAAGGACAACCACAAGCCCAGTATAAACCTCGCCAATGGGGCACTCCAACCCAGAAAGGAGGAGAAGATGGGTCTCAACCCACCAGAAGGCAAACTCAATGACTTGCACTTCAACTGGCCAAACGAAGCTCTTTTGTCAGCCCCCTTGGGGGGGAAATCTAGCGCTTTTTGCAGACAACTGGCACATGGTCACAAAGGACAAATGGGTCCTAGACATAATTTTACGAAGATACAGATTCCACTTTCACACCTTGCCAATGAAAAGAGGAATGCCAAACCTGCCACTAAATCAAAGGGCAGAGGCTCAAAAACAAATTACAGCTCTCATGGCCATGAGAGCCATTCAACGGGTACCGATTCAAGAGTAGGGCCAAGGATTTTACTCAAGGCTCTTTCTAGTACCCAGAAAGGACAATGCTTGGAGACCAATTCTGGACATTTCAGTTCTAAACACTTAAGTCCCAAAATTCAAAATGCTAACACTACAGCAGCTACTTCCCATGTTGGGCAAGGAAGCATGGCTGATAACGTTGGACCTCCAGGAGGCATACCTGCATGTCCCTATCAGACAAAGTTGCAGGAGATACCTCCGTTTCCTTGCAGGTTCAACCCATTACCAATTCTCTGCACTGCCCTTTGGCTTATCTACTGCGCCCAGAGTTTTCACAAAATGCCTGGCACCAGTAATTGCATAATGCAGACAAAGAGGAATTCAAATATATCCATACCTGGACAACTGCCTCATCCAAGCAGAAAGAAAAGACATACTCTTACATCATCTGTCTTTTGTGAAGCATCTACTAAATTGTCTGGGGTACACAGTAAACGAAAATAAGTCAAAACTAGTACCCTCTCAAAAAATGACATTCCTGGGTGCCAGCTTGGACACAACGGCCAAGAAGGCTCATCTTACACCAGACAAGCAACTACAACTAACTCAATATTTCAAGACAATGGCAACAAAGACCCAATTAACTGCAAGAAAAATTTTGCAGGCTTTGGGCTTCATGGCATCTTGCATTCTGATACCATTTGCAAAACTGCATATGAGGAAATTACAGTGGTACCTAAAAAGTGTATGGTCTCAACACAGCCACAGCTTGGACACAGTGATATCTCTCATTCCCTGCCTTCAACAGGAATTTCTATGGTGGGCACAGGCATGTCACCTCAACAAGGGTCAGCCTTTCACCTTGCCCCCAACCAGGCAAACTATCGCAACAGACGCTTCAGACTATGCCTGGGGGGGGGCACGCAGGGCAATGCATTCAAGGCTTATGGACTGCAGAACAAAGAAAACTGCACATAAATCGAAAAGAGATGCTAGCTGTACAGAAAGCTCTGACAGCCTTCAAGGATCTACTACATCCAGGATAACTTGCAATAAAGACGGACAACACCACAGTAATGTGGTACATAAACAAGGGGACACACATTCCTACCCTCTTTGCAGGCAAGCAATAATTTTATGGAACACAGCTCTGGCCTACCAAGTCCAGTTACAAGCTCAATTCCTGCGGAAGCTAGACCCACAAATATTTACAATGATAACTCAAAAATGTGGCCTACCAAATATAGACCTGTTTGCCAGTCCTCAAAACTACCAACTGACATTTTGTACAAGGACATTCCACCATCAAGCTTGGAAAATGGATGCTCTCTCCTTCAGCTGGAAAAACCTGACAGCATATGCCTTTCCTCCATTACCTCTTCACACAAAGCTTCTTTTGAAGGTCAAAAAGGAGAAACCTCGACTAATTCTCATAGCCCCAGACTGGCCACACCAGCACTGGTACCCGCTATTGAAGAATATGGCTCACAGCCCACCATGGATATTGCCTCAAATACCTCATTTGCTCATGCAGCAAAACAAACAAGATTCTACACAGCCAGCTAAAAACCCTAAACCTGGCTGCATGGCAAAACATCCAACCAGCCCCTCTTTCACAAGCAGTTCTGGATGTCATTCTGGAAGCCAGGAGGCCAAGCACCAGGAAGGCTTACTCGGACAAATGGAAAAGGTTTTCTGCCTGGAACCAAGCTGAAGGCCAAGACACAGCTCAGCCTCATATGCCTCACATTCTGCAGTACTTAGCAGAGATGTTGCACAAAGGACTTTCCTTCTCCTCAGTTAAAGTCCATGCTTCAGCTATTTCAGCTCACTACGACACAAATCCACCTTTATTTTCACATCCTCTTCTAAAGCAGTTCCTCAGAAGGGCAAAAAACATTAGACCACCTAGAAGAGCTCCTACACCAACATGGGACCTAACTTTGTTCTGGAAAAACTAACGTTACCTCCCTTTGAACCAGCTTTCTCTGCAGACCTTCAGTTCCTATCTTGGAAGACTGCCCTGCTCCGGGCAATAACTTCTGCTAGGAGAGTCTCAGAATTACAGGCACTAATGGCAGTGGAACCTTTCCTCATTTTTAATCAAGACAGAGTTTCTCTACGAACTAATCCTTCCTTCATGCCTAAGGTGGTTTCCAGTGTAGCTTTAAATCTAACCATCCATCTACCCACTTTCTTTCCTAATCCACAGAACAAAGGTGAGAGACTCTTGCATTCCTTGGACCTTCTCAGGCAGCTTTGTTACTACTTGGACAAAACTAAGGTTTTCAGAAAAACTGACCAGCTCTTTGTATCCTATGCTACAGCTTCTCAAGGGAGGGCTATATCCAAACAAACCATCTCTAAATGGATAGGCCATTGCATACGGTTCTGTTATACCCATCATGGGAAACCAGTTCCTACTACCATTAGATCCCACTCTACCAGGGCAACAGCTACCTCTACAGCCTTTCTCAGAGGGGTTCCTACCAAGGAAATTTTAGAAGCTGCAACTTGGAGCTCAGTACACACCTTCACCAAACACCATCACTTACCTCTTTATTCTAAGTCCAGGGCAGGCTTCGCCACTGCAGTTCTGCAGGGCCTTATTGCCTCCACTAACACTCTGATACCTCCACCCTACCTTAGCTTTGGGACTCAACCCAAGTGTGATGACTGCAGCAGGGTAACACGATGAACATAGTACAGTTTTGTACCTACCATAAATGTAGATGTTTGAGTGTTCACCCTGCTGCAGTCCAGGTTACCCTCCCTCCAACCCTTCTGATCTTCTGGCTAAATCTCTGCTATGCCTTACTGATGTATTTGCTTATAGCTGAAGGGATTTTGTGTTTGTACAGTGTTCTCACCATTTGGTACTAATTTTGGTCACCTTTTTTGGGGGCACCTGACATCTGGGAAAAGAAAAACTGTAGAAAATGGCGTCGGTTGCAGTATTTGTACCCCTGGTGCACTGACGTCAGGGATGAGGAGACAGCAACCGACGTCGGACCAAGACTTTGGAAATCCGGCCAACTGCGGGACCGCCTGACGACAGGATAACCCTAGTGTGATGACTGCAGCAGGGTGAACACTCGAACATCTACATTTATGGTAGGTACAAAACTGTACTTTTTGCAGACAGCTTTAAGGCATCTTTAGTTAATGCCCAGTATAGTGGAGTCACCATGTTCACACCTCAGATGATGAAAAAGATGCTGAAAAGTGAGAAAGAACAAACTACTTGCATCTGGTAGACATCAAATTCTCCACTCCTCAGAGAATTTTTTGAGGAATTAGAAAGGTGTTAGGAACTTGTGGTTCAAAGAGATTCAAAGGCAAACTTTTGAGCAGGGGTCAGACGCATGTTAATGTTGTTGTGCATTTTATGAATGGGTACTGCCGTTTAGGGCAGAGGCAGTCCATAGAACCAGTGATTCTGTAACTGTCCTCCATGGGAACCTTTTGCAGAATCCCTGCAGATTTGCCCAGTTGTCAAGCTCTAGAAGCAGCGGGATTGAATCTTCATCTGCAAGACATCACACATGGCAAAGATCATGTCTAGAGGTTACAAGATTCTTTTTACCACTGCCTAAGGCCATCTTTTCCACTTCAGTCTTATTCCTTGTCAGAAGGCTGCCATGAAGGTGAAGGCTGCCAGCCTCCTACTTAAGGCAGATGCTTAAGTCTCACTAGACCAGCTATGCTTTGGTTTTGAGATTTTATGGTAGAAAAGAAAATGGAGGCTCTCTGGTCCATATTAAACGTAAATGGCCTAAACCAATATATACCAAAAACAGTTTTTGGATGGCCACAAGAGTCTCTCCTTCCTTGTATATAGGGAGGCAACTGGCTGTGCGGTTTAGATTTACAATATACCTATCTGCATATAGAAATTGTAAGGGGATCTAGAAGGTTCTTGCTCTTCAATCGTTGATTCAGAGCCCTGCCATTTCATTTCACCACAGCACTTTTAAGTAAACATATGGTAGTGTCACACCTGACATTACAGGGAAGCATAATATTTCCATACCCAGATTGTCTTAGCTGATCCCCGTCCATGGAGTCACTGAGCTACACCTTTCACTTGTGTTGGAGATTTCTTTGAATACTTGCAGATTCCTAACTGAAGCTGTTGCAGTCACACATGTTGGTTGGTTGCTGACTAAATACTGACTGAACTAGTTGGCATTCCACCAGAGAATCATTTACATGCAGCCAGCTAAACACACAGTACTGTTTTGCTCTGCTTCTACTGCAGCATTGGGCTTCAGTGTGCTGGTGCTGTTAGAGGAGAATTCATTTTATTTATTTACCAAATACTATGACTGGGTTCAGTGGTTCCAGATGTCAGATGCTGTTTCCCAAATCATTTATCTCTAGCATATGCTACACCTTCACTGGTGGCGAGATGAGACCAATATTTCACAGAGCGGTCTCCTTATACCCCTCTTCTCACATTCACAATTCCCATGGGATGGGTCAGCCCAGGGGTGAGGGAGGCATTGCTTAGGTAGGTGATCCAAGGAACATAGTCATGCTTATCTGCCCACAAATGTTAATTGAGGTCAGGTCTTTGTTACAAGCCTTTTAAGACTCCCTTCCCTAGGGTGCAGTAGCCTTGTATATTAATATCATGAACTGATGATCCCTAGGGTGCATTCGCTTTGTATACTAACATGAAATGATCCATCAGTCCAGTGGGCTTGATCTTTTGAGCATATGACTGAAGAGCTATGTGGCCATCTATGTAGTGAAAACTATTTCCCCGTCTTCCTGCCCCCCCCCAAACAGGAAGTTGGATGGATTCATTTTAAAGTAAATTCAGATACAACCACAAGCATTAGGGACATGTTTGTTATCCCTGTTCTCATGGACCACAATATACACATTTAGTCTGCAGTTCAAAAATCATTGAAGCTGATTTGACTGCAACTAAAAAAAGGAATTTCATGTCAGCACAAAGGATTAAGCCTCTAAGCTGCTAATGAGCTGCTTTCTGTCATCAGATTTGATTCCCTCTGCCTCCATTCATCTACTGAGTGACTTTGAGCAAGTCACTTATCCAGAGTATCTGGAGCAAGTGAGACATTGGACTAGAGACATTGGACTAGAGACATTGGACTAGAGACATTGGACTAGAGACATTGGACTAGAGACATTGGACTAGAGACATTGGACTAGAGACATTGGACTCCTGGACTGCATGAAGCTGAAAATGAAGTATACAGAAATGATGGCATCAAAAGGAGATTAACTTAATTTCTCATCTCCAAAATTTAGATTCTGTTGTAGTACCACTGAATGCCTAGAAGGGAGCTTAGAGATAGAATAGCTTTCAAAAACTGCTCGATAACGGTTAGTCCCCATGAAAGGTTCTACAGGAAAACGGGCAATAATAGCGGTAAAATGTGCCTTTACAAAGTAGTAAGACAAACCTGTGTTAAGAAAAAAGTGCTAAAACAAAGTACCAGCTATGAAGAACTTAACCACATATTCACATAACACTGTTGCACTCATAAATCCAGGATCTGACTTAGACAAAGTTGGTCTAGCCCAGCTTTCAGACCTTTGCACCCTTCACCCACTCTGCCTGCTCTCTCCTTTCCCAGGTGACACAGCCGTACTCCCACTATAAAGTTGGATCAGCCCACACTAACTTCAGTTCATGCTTGATTAGGGAGTCCTCAGTGATTCAGTCTCAGAAGGCACTGGTGTCCCTCAAGACCAAAACTGTGCTTGGTCGTTGGGTGTACCCCTTCCCCAACAAACTGCCCTCCTCAACTACAGGCCAGTGCTGTATCCAAGAATTCTACATATTCTAAACATAAAATGTTCAGATGAAGCAGCATTAGCAAGAGAACTGGGAGAGGATGTGAACCAGTGCCCATAGAAGTACAGGAATTGAAGGAGGGAGGGAAAGTAGCACTGCAACAATGGCTCTACTATTATAGTAAGCTTCTTGCGCAGTTGTGTTATATTCTTTGTATGGCTCACTACTGTAGTCACAACCTTTGTGAAGATTCTGAAAACTTGTGCTGTGAGTTTGTCTGCCTGATGCAGAGGTGTAAAGCATTGACCACTGCTCGGATAACAGGAATTCAGATAGTGGGTTTGTAGGCAGTGTCTAACATAATGAGGTACAGATAATGGCAAGCATGGGGTAAAAAGCACCTAGAAAAAAATGTTGCCAAGAGGTCAGCTACTTGTAGAACAGGCTGCAGGAGCCCTGCATAACAGTGTTGAGACCAGCCCTTGGAGGGGACGTCCAGTTTGTATTGCT
This sequence comes from Protopterus annectens, assembly GCF_019279795.1. NCBI lineage: Eukaryota > Metazoa > Chordata > Ceratodontiformes > Protopteridae > Protopterus > Protopterus annectens. Next base: position 347,182,155 of record NC_056728.1, on the reverse strand, counting down.
TAATATTTTGGACAGAGGTCCAAGTTGCTCTCTCGAGAAGAGCCTGCCTTTCATCCTCTTTAATAAAGGCAGTTTTAACAGATGCTGACATGTAGAATGTGGCTTGGTATGTTCTTGCAGTATGTATCTTACCTTGGGTGGAGCAGCAAAAGGTAATGCAATGAGCAAAGCATTTAAAAATAGTTTGAGTCTGAATTCTTGTGCAGCATCTGTAAAGGAAACCATCTGTGCAGTTTTCCCAGATCATTGTTTCTACATATGTAGTACTTTATCTGCTTGTGGACATCCAAGGAAATGCAAACCCCACCCCCATTCTGGGGGTAAGGGAAGACTGGTAGTTGAATGTTGTGATTCAGATCCAGATCTGTCACCTTTATGCATACAAGAAGAAAATACCCGTAGACTGGCTGTTCTTATGGAAGACCCTTAAGAGCCTGGAGCTCAAGTATTTTCCTTGACTGAAGTAATCCGTGAAAGTGCTGTTTTCCATTTCAGGCCACCAGAAGTTGCCAACCTCCCCCCCCCCCCCCCACAAGATTTTACATAAGTGCTCCTACTGGCACCTGATCTCCCCATTTTGTTCTGCAGGGACAGGTGGTGGTTAAAAGTAGGACAGGGTCAACCAGTGACCAAAAATACCTTTGCTAAATTGATGGCTTTTCTATTGTAAACTATTGGGGATGACAAGGCTAGTGAATTTTACCACATGGCTGTCAGTCTTCCCCTTTTTCAGACATTGACTTTGGATGCACATTATAGAGGCAAGGTAGTTATCTCTAGTAATCCTGCAGAGATGCTGTACTACAGGCACCCATTTGAGGATCCTGTTGGGTATTCTAAATCTTAGGACCATTCAGCATTACATAAACCCTGCAGCTGTGTCTCACCCTTTTATCCCGGTTTCTTCCTCATCTCCTGTGTCATCCCCTTGGTTACTGCCTCTCATTCATCCTACCTCCATGATCTGTTTGCATCTCTCACTTCCTCTCCTTTGTACTTCTCTTCCTCTGCATGCATGCTTCTCTCCATTTCTGATATGCCACTATTCCTGCAGCATAAGCCATCTCAGTTGTCAGGGCTACATCTTATCCAAAAGTTCCTGTAAGCATAATTCCATTTTTTCCATCCATGTTTTGACAATGTAATCTGCTTCTTATGCTAAATATTGTAGCATATTCTTGAATCTGTAAATGTTTTAGCAGATTTTTGTAAATGTTTTGTTCATTTCTTATCTGATACTATTCACCTCTGCTCTCTCCAGATGGTTTCCATTGAGATCAGTGCACTACCCTGATGTAAAAAACTAAATTTTGTACTGTAATACAGTTGTCTGATGTACTTGTCTTATTTCAAATAAGTTTCATTGTTTTAAGATGAGCTGCAACACTAAATGTGCCTGGCATTTTGTACACATAATGGGTTTGATATCAGTATTCATCCATTGCTTCTTGTTTATAGCCTTTTTCAAGTTATTCAGCCAAGTTCCAAACTCTTCGTACAGCAGCTTGCTGAAGTTTGTGTTCATGCTTATGACTGTAAGTTTGCATGTAATAGAGATGCTGTAACTTCTCCCTGCCAGTAGAACATGGTTTGTAACATCACTGTCTGCCAGAAACTGAGGGAAGCATGTGATGTTTTCATGGTCAGGCTACCATCTAATGATAAAAGCGTGAGATTGCACCCATGCATCTTAGAGAATGTCTAACTGCTGAAAATACTGGACCAAAGACTGACGGTAACATCTGGCAGAACTGTACACATTATTGGTGGGTTTACTTTCAAAATCTCGCACCTGCATTGTGAGAGTGTTCATATTTCCGGACTGGAATGTCTGAAATCAAATGAACAAAAAATAAGACCGAATGAGGTATTTCGGAAAAGTCGACATCTCAGAAATATTGACTTTACTGAAAATACCACACTTATGGTCAAAACCAACAAAAGTTTTGCAGGGGGGCAAGCCCTTGCACCCCTCACACCCCCTGCTACTTGTATATACAAACTCCGAGATCACGCTACAGTGAGGGAAAGGGTACATTTCCCGAGCTCCACTGTAGTGCGATCTGCATTCAAAATGTTGAATTCACAACAGTGAATGCTAGTGTGCATTCGCTAGTGAGTTCATTTTTTTTTTTCGTTATTTGCAAATGTCGAATTAGGGTATTTGGTCTTTCCAATTCGGGCAAAGTCAGATCTCCCTTTTGGTAGTAAACCTTATTGATGCAACGGTGTTTTAGTCCTACACCTGCTGTTAAGGTGAGTAATCCCACACAACAGTAGTTTATGTAGATTGCCCTTATGTACTGACCTTTGTTCCAGTGAAGTCTGTTTGAAATGGTGAATTGTTTTCTGTGTGTGCAGCTTTTTTGAGAGGAAAAATTCAGTTTGAAAGTGTGATTACTTTTATTGTAGACAATGACGTCCTTTATTCTGCTTTTCAGATTCCTGGATTTTTCCTCCTTCATGTGTTTCCTATCTGCCTTGGTGACTGCTTTCTGTGTTCTTTGGATGAGAACAGCATGATGAGTTAATTGTTCAGTCCTGAGATGATTCTTCAATGAAAAGTGTGTGGTTATTCTCCAAGGATGCTTTTTTTGGACAGGTCCTATTGAACCTTTCAGAGGCTCGCACCAGTTCAGCTGCCTCACAGAATGCCACGGACATGATAGTTACTTTTGTTGTAATTTTTTTTATTTTAAAAATAAAGATCAAATTTTAGCATGACTATTTTTGCAAGTGCCATCGCACAACATCACAGAGCTTGTTGCTTTTTTTTTCGTCTTCAAATTAGCTGTCAACAGTGTCTTGATTTTTGTGTGTATGATTGCATTGTCAGGTCAGAGACCTGCTACACAAGCACAGCAGACTTCCAGCCCAGCAAGACAGCAAAGTAGATGACCGCATTTTTTTTGTAAAGTATCTTTTCTATTTCTTTTGTGCCAAAACACTTTCTAGTGCGGACTGATGATACTTCTGCTGACAAATGCTGGCTGTAGCACCAGGTACAAACAGTGATTTCCCATTTGTGAAAATGGGTTTGTAATATAGCTGCTTAAAGAAACTAGTCCGTTCAACTTGTCTTATAATTCTTAAGAGAAATAGCTTGCATTTCACATACCATTCTATTGTAAATAATGTTCAGGAGTCTAACCTTGAGCATGTATCTGTATTAGCTGAAAAGGAAAAATGTGATGTAATGGTGTTTACAGTCTGTCTGGTCCAGTTTTATGTAGCCTTTGTTTGCAGAGTCCTGAGCTTGTAGTGATATTGCAGAATTTCTGTAGGCTTTCCTAGCAGACTGGCTTCCAGGTAGTAAATATTGAAAGATACCTGTCCTGCTGTTAGCAACATTGTGATATCTTTGAACAAATGCCAGCGAACACATTATCCCTCCTTACTATATAGATGTAAGCATCTTCCTCAGGTTTCAGATTTCACTAAACATTGTGGGCATCATATGCCAGTTGCACTGTTAAGTATTGATGTGAACCATCCGTCTCTGAATTAGTGTAGTTTAGACATTGAGGGTTTGGATTTCTCATGCGCTTATTAAAAAAAAGTGGGTCAAGAGTTTTGTCTGGAATTTTGAGCTGCTACAGAGATGGGGCATTATTAAAGTCCTAGACAGAAGGAGGAACTAGTATTAGTACAAACTATGGGCACTATTTAAAAATGAAAGCTATACTCAGATATATTTATTTAAATTTTATTTTCCTTTTTGTGTTTTGTGCCTCCATTATCCCTCTGGAAAGTTATAAAAATAGACAAAGGGCAGTCGTACAGAAACATTTAAGGCCCAAGCTGGTGTCTTCATCAGCAGATCATTTCATTTGCACAGTTAGGTATCTATGTGTTTTTAAAGGTTTTTGAGGGGCTGCACTTTATTCCATTTTATTGCATGTAATTGGGAAGTGAAATTCTTAAAACATAAGGGATTCTTTCAGTGATATTTTTGTTTGAAGAGAAAGGTTGGCTAGGCTTCTGGTAATTTGGAGTAAGGCAGTCATTTAAGCACTGTTCTCTGACTTTTTCATTGGTTTCTTGGAGTAGATAATTTGTCCACAGTGGTCTTGCATATTGACATTTTATGTCCCCTACAAGTGAGTTTCGTATTTTATCTTGAAAAAAAAACCTCAGCCCACATCTGATAAAATCTTGCATATTTTTATAAAAATACATTTTTGTACATCATGGTGAATCTTGATTAAATTTAGTTCATTTGTTTGTAGATACTAAGGTATAGAGTCTGATTCAATAAATGTTTCCTTTCAGACCTTGTTTGTCTTTTTTTGGTTTGCCCCAGTAAATTAGTACATTTGATTTTACTCATTTTAATGGTACTGTACTGTGTCTTGCATCTTGGTGAATGGAACATGTGGGGATTAACAGTGCACTACTTTTTAGCCAGATGTTTAATAAACTTTACTTCCACCTTACAAGAATGGACTTTTGATTAAAAAATAGTGTCTAAGAGTATTTTTTTATTTTCTACTTAAAGCCATCCTGTCTGCCAGTTTTGGTAGTGTGCAGGAATCCTTCCAGTCACACAGCAGCATTTTAGCTAACAAAGTAGCATATTGTGCATTTTAATTGGTATTAAATCTGTATGGGGTACATTGTAACCTATATGTATTGGTGTATTGGATTGTCATTTGCCATATCCCCAGATTAGTTTTTGTCTGGAGCTCATTATTCCTAAGGACAGATGGATAAGAAAGCACATTTCCTTGCTAGGGAAAATGTTTAGCGAGAAATAGAAAGCTGCAAAGTGCTGCAAAGCCACCCAAAACAGTGAAATTGAAAAGGATGAGATTTTGAAAAAAGCAAACGGCAAGTTTGTAATCGACCATATGCTTATGCATTCTGGGGCCAAATTCAGGTAAGTAGCCAGACAAGCCTACCAGAGGGGGAGAGCATCTTTTTTATATCAATGTGGAGAAATTGCTAAGTGGCTGCAGGTGACGCCTGAGAGTTGGGCGCTTGATTACATAGGGATGAGACTTTTTCTGTGCAATTTTTGCTAATGCATATTTTTTTGTAACCTGTATGCAAGAATTGGTGACAACAGTTTTTCCTTTTTGGAAGGCTGTTTGCGGATGCCCAAAGAATCTTCCAGAAATCTTTGAGTACATTTTAGAAAAATGTCTTTCCCATTTCTGCCTTGTTCAGAGGTGATGACAAGAGCTCCTGTGCTGCATGCACAAAAGGCTTGTATGGTTTAGGGGGAATTGTAGACGCACACCACATCATGGGTGGTTCCATGTTTGAGTTTGATACCATGACTTAAATCAGACTGACTCTCTGTTTGTCAAGATTTAAATGGTCCATTTTTTTTTACCTCCAGTGTCCCGAGATTGTCATTGAATTATTTCAGCCGTATGCTTTCTTCCTTGCAACATTGTTGTGAACACCTTCAGCCATGAGAAGTTTGCAAGGCACATCATCTTGAGGCCCCATCAGTATTTGCACCTCAGACTGACTCTGTGCTAGTTTTCAAACAGTTTAGAGCATCTTCATTTGGCAGTTTTTACAAACTTTGAATGACTTGGAAACTGTCACTGAGAAATGTACAGCTGTCAGTGTCCAATACTGACACCAGGAAGGATACCCACTGCAGCTGTTGCATGCAATTCTAGCAAATTTGCAAAATACTGATTCCATTATATAGTGAATAAAGTTAATTTCTATGCAGATGTAGTGCTGGGATCCATTTCCGGATAAAGCCAACATCCTGAGGCTTTCCTGGTTTTGGGCCAGAGATGTACAGAGGTTGCTTGTGAAATGCAGGTGCAACCTTTTTTTAGAAAAGGGTAAATCAGTTGCCATAGATTGTGTATTTCTTATTTAGGCAGGGAAGGTTTGGTATCCTGGAAATTGCCTAAAATTTGTAATGTGCTTATTCAGAATTGTTTTCATCTTCACAGTATGGTCTCCAAATATAAAAAACAGAAGCATGTTTCAATGTCAAATGTGATAGTCTAGTAAAAAGACTAAGGGAAGGCAAGATGTAGGAGTTGTACAGGCATTACATGGTTTAGCAAATGAAATTGAGCAGGAAAACAATACTCCTGAACCATTTCTAATGCATTTTGGTTTGTCCTGAGATGTAGCAAAAGGTACAGTACAAAAGTACTAAAGCAGTTATAACTACTAAGTTAGTTTTTATTTTAGCAAATATTGTAACACAAGTTTTTTCAAGGGATAACTGTAGAACACCTGCTCAGCCTTGAAGTACATAAGTCATAATATACAAAATCACCATTATGACTGGTAAATGCTTCCCTTCAACTAACATTGCATACAGTATACTGTGCTGCATGAGAGCTCTGTTCACTAGCCTTGCACATGAACAAACACTATTAAGTTGTTGAGTCTTTCGGCTTTTCCTGGTTAGGGGTCGCCACAGCGGAACTCCGGTCCGCTAATGATTGGTATTTGATTTTTATGTGCCGAGTTACCAGACCTGACGCACAACCTTCAATGAAGGTACGCCCATTCATGCATGTCTCCACGCAGAAGACGCTCTAGCTGGGAATTGAACCGGACAGCGTCTTACCGTGAGGCGACAGCTCTACCGCAGCACCAAACACTATGTTAAGTACATCTTGCATTTTCTACCATTAAAATGCATCTTATAACAGCAGTGCTCACTCATTGAAAAGCTGTAGGCTTTGAATAAGTTGGTGTCATCAGTAAGTATTTCAGAGGAGCAGCATACAACAGTATTAGATGGGATAATGTTAGCACCTGTTGCTGCTTTGTAGTAGGGAACTGGAGAATAGGAAGATGCCAGTGCTTAGTGAAGTGTAGCGATATTTATTTTCTTGGTAATGGATTATCAGCATTGGTTCCAGTCAGGAACTTAGTATGCCATGGCTAGGCTAAATGTTTAAGTTTACTGTAGGTTTGCAAAACACACACCAGGTCACAGCAGTACTTTGTAGATTAGTACTAGGCAGAGGTGGTTTGATCAACATTTTGCATACTGCTGATATTTTGCACTAGTGTCTACTAAGAAGTCTATTTTTATAGTTAAAATAGATTTTATGAAAATATCACTGGTTAACTTTGAAAAATAGTATTAGTGGACATATCTCTTTAACCTGTTTTTTTCCACACACTCTCTCGTATATATGTGCGCGCACACACACTTAATATCTCTTTCTTGTCCTAGACAGTGGAACCACTAGTTAATCATATTAAAATAGCCTTGTATATCAGATATATTGAACTAGGGGGAAGAGCTTGAATCTAAAATACCCATATTTCTCAGATTACTGCTTAAGATTTCTAATATAAATATTAAATGTATGAATGGAGGCTTCAAGTTAACATTATTTTAAAGAAAAAGTAAATTCAGATGGGCACTGTTACAATGTGGAATACAAAATATTTTACAATAACTTTATATGATTATGAAGTCTGATTTTAGAATTTACTGTAGAGGCGAATTGTGAATTTACACTTCTGATAACATGATTTTATTGTCAAATCATTGTTTCCCACACCATACCTTTGCCCATTTTCCTTTTTATGGTGCCCAGTTAAACCTAGAAGAGCATTGAAAAGTCATGCAAGGATATAAAGTGGATTAAGCTTTATAGATATTGATGCATATATTGCCAGCCTTTTTTTTAAGAAGGTAATTCATTGATCATTTAAGGAAGTATATTTATATAGATTATTGAAAATATGTTAAAATTCCATAGTTTTCAAATATAGATAATAAATGGTGCACTACAGACCATTTGATAATTTTATTTCCCCAATAAATCTAAATATAACAGTACAGTCCTTTAAATTACTTAAACATTTTATTTAGAAAACATAGCACTGAAACATTGGATCTTGCAAAATCTAATCCATTCACTTAACAGATCAATATAGGCAGCAGTTCTCTGCATCACTAGAGCTTTCTTAAACTTAGTCTCCTCAGTCCTGCAGTGCCTCATGCTTCCACATATTTGCCAGAGTGAAAACAATCATCGGGGTATTCCCAAGCTCAACATTCTTGAGTGTTAAACAGTTTGAGCAGATAAGTAGTTTGTTTTTTGTTTTTTTTTTTTTTTTTCAGTGAGGATAGTATAGCCTAGGGCTAGAGTAGTGTTTATTTTTTTGGTCAGATTTCCTGCATTATGCTGTCACCTGAGTGATCTGTGTAGCTTAGACATTTTCAGCTGTTTAGAATTTCATGTATTGGTGTTCATTTTAGTTAGCCCACCCTTAGAAGAGGGCAAAGGAGAGTAGGTCTCGTGGTTTATGAAATGTGGCAAGTGCATCTACAAGCAATCCCCCTAGATGCTCATGAACTTGGTCTGCCTAGAAGTGTAATATTTAAATGCTGAATGTGATATGCCACTGTTTGGCTCCAGGATCTTCAAAGGACACCAAGGTAAGTAAATTTTGAAAGGGCAGGCCCAACTGCAGGAGGGGGAAACAGAAGAACAAAGATGGTAGATAGGAACCAAAGGATCTCTTCCCTCAAAGTCATGGACACTACCTTAAGCCATAGCTGGAGTGTCTCATTTTTGGAAGTTACTTTCCTGCCAGTTTCTGCCCCTAGGAAAAAGCTGAGTAATTTCTCTGAAACAAATTTCCAGATACTTAGGGGAAAGTCATTCCTTTTCTGTCTCAGTTCAGCTATGTGTTTTCATATCTCTCTAACCTCCTCAGCTGGGATAAAATGGTGCGTTAGTCAAGGCTCAAGTTGAGATGATAGTCCCCTTCCCCTCTGTATCCAGAATGACTAGAGGAGGGCCCTTGGCCCTTTGTGTCACATTCCTTGCCCAGACCTTATAACACTTGTATTAGAGTAAACTGTGTTCCGCCAAACTTTGGCATCAGTGGGAATTCTCTTTGGCAGGTACATACCTATCCTTACTCTTTACTTGAACGAATGGGCCTGTTGTGTAAAGAAACCAAAGACTTTGCTCAAGACATGGTGGACAGGGTAAATGGCATCATAATGAAGAGTACTGTAGTGGTTCCTGAAGCTTGGTTGTGAATACCTCACTAGGCTATACATAGTTACATACACTACTAGTTGAGTATGTGGTGATCTTTCAGTGATCTTGACAAACATTTTCAGTTTAAGAAGTGGAAGGATTAGCTGCACAATAGACTTGCAAGTACTGAAATCAGTGGCATTTTTTCCAGTTCGCTTATATTTTAGGGGGCAAGGATAAAATAAAAACAGATTAATAGCTTAAAATGAAGGGTCCATATTTTTAAGAGCAGCTGAATGTATAGCTCGCCATATACACAACATGGTAGTTTGAAGTGAGGGTCCTTATTTATTGTAGCTTTAAACTGGTCAGTAAGTGTCCTTTTATCTTTCTGCATAGTTACCTAAATGTTATCCTGAACTGCAAGAAATTAGAAGTATTAAAGATCTTTCAGAATGGAACAGGTTCAAGACCACAATCCAAATTGTAGCTTGCTACAAATCCCCCACCATGCCCCAGGATTCCCACTCCTCATTTCTTAATATACTGGAAAATATTAGGGTACAACCTAACACCCTAATAATGGGCGATTTCAACTACCCTACCATTAACTGGGAAAACTAATCGTGTACCAACTGTTGTGCTCAACATTTTCTGGAATTCATAAATTCCAATGCCATGGATCAACTTATCCACACCCCCACCGGGGGCAGCAATAATCCTAGACCTGGTTATTACCATCATGGGCAACCGGTGCTCCACACCAGAGGTCAATTCCTCATTAGTCAGATCTGACCACAAGCTAATCACCCTAGACATCCACATCCTTCCCCTACCCCCATTAGGGAAACCACAGTAAAAAAAATGTATCCAAAGCCAACTTCACACTTAAGACAGAAGTGGCAAACTTCGACACCCATGCTGACGGACAATAGAGGTATGACTGTTGAATCCTACACAAATGCACTTTATAAGCACTTACATGAGTGCATGGATCGTGCAATCCCTAACAGAACCAAGATGCTATCCTCCAAAAAAAAATGTTCAATCGTAGCCTCACCTCAGGCTATGTGCCCACTGAATGGCGCACAGTGACAGTGTGAGCCACCACAGACCCCAGAAACTACTGCCCCATTAGCCTAACGAGCCTGGTCTGCAAGGCTATGGAACGTATCATTATGGAACTATAAACAATGACATTGGTAATCTCCAAACTCAGGACCCCACCCAGTTCAGGTTTGTAAAAGGCAGATCATGTCTCCTAAACCTGATGGACTTCTTTGAAGCAGTCAACAAAGCCATAGATGAAGGTAAGGTGGTTCACACAGCCTATCTATATCTCGCCAAGGCTTTTGAAACCATCCCCAACTCTGGAATTATAAACTCACTAAACTAGGTATAACTCCCTATGTCACAAGATGGGTTGCCAACTGGCTCACTGATAGAACCCACACTGTGAAAGTAGCAGACTCCAAATCCAACTTCAGACCAATGAAAAGTGGAGTACCACAGGCTTCAGTCCTGAGTCCTCTCCTGTTTGGTATCTACTTCTCTGAAGTACAGGCCAACACAGAAGGTCTTTGGCTAACAAAGTTTGCAGATGACTGCAAACTAGGAGCCATAATCAAAACTCCAAAATATGTGGACATCCTACAAAAGGGTCTCGCTGAGACAGATGCCTTGTGTCAAAGCTATGGCCTCAAGCTCAATGCCAAAAAGTGCATTGTCATCCCTTTTGGTAAAAACTCAGTACCCATGAACTACCACATAGATGGTAGTCTACTTAATACTGAAAGTGTGATGAGACCTTGGGACACAGGTGGACAGTAGTCTCTTTTGATAATCACATCGCCACAGTAGTCAGGAAATCCTATGTGGCACACCTCATCACAAAAGGTTTCTCATCCAGGACAAAAGAAGTCATTGTTCCCCTCTACTCGTCACTCTTTAGACCCATTATAGAGTACAATGCCCCTTTTGGTATATACCTCACAAGACCTCTACAACAACTGGAAAGGCCTCACAAAGAGGATTACCGGCCTCAAACAGATGCCCTATGCAGACAGTCACAAAAAACTGCAGCTTTACTCTGTTGCATATTGCCTACTCAGAAGCGATCGCTGCCTGCTGCCTAACACACAAAGCTATGTCAAACCCAGAGCTTTTAGACATGCTCCACTTAAAGAAATCCCAATCCCTACGAGCTACACTGTCTAGGGACCTAAACCTTGTCACCACAATAAACAGAACATGCTGGAGGGATAGATTCCTGTCCCAGAGACTTCCCATACTCTGGAACAAACTACCTATCTATATCAAACAAAGCTCCTCATTAGCGCTCATCATGAAAAATCTTGATGATTGGATGGGAGATAGGAAATTCACCCCGGGGATCACTTCTGTGGCTCTGCTCGACAGTGGCACAGGAAAATAATTTTCTTGGGTGGCGAAAGCCAGGGTACCTTTGGCTAGGCTTATATAGGCCCTAGGGCCAATAGCCTAGTTACCTACCTATGAACCTATGATTACCTAGTAACAGAGATTAAAGGCCCTATGGTGAGTATTCCTGAAGGGCTAAGACAAGATTGGGTGTTGGTCACTATATTGGGCTATACAGCTTCAGCATGCATCAGGTATGGTAGTGTTGTATCTTGTAGTCTTTGCCTATGGGGAGAGAGATTAAGCTGAGGGCCCTTTCAGCTGAGGTTGCTGCCCTCAAGTGAGATGAAATTTCTCTTGCTGGTCCAAGAGAATAAATTGGTAGAGGTCCTAGAGAAGTAGGGCTTTGAGTGCCTCAGTAACTCAAGTAAATATTTAGTTGAAATCCCAAACCAGCCATCTGTGTGCAAGTTTATAAATTTATACAGTAGAGTTATGTAAACTAATTGGGATGTAGGGTAGTTCAGATAATCAAACATGCATGGAACCAGATAAAAGAAAACTGCAAAAATATTGTTTTTCTGCATGCCTTTCAACCATTCAGTGATTCCAATGGACAAATATTTTTTCACATGAGCTTGGCAACAAGCTTAAATGCACAAGTGAATACATATGTTTACATATTCAGACTTTTTAGACTTTATCATTTTTCCTACCCAACAACTTTAGAAGGCTGTGTTTGGATAATTGACGTTTCTGATAATCTACATTTGGATAATCTACTCTACTGTATGTAGGGACTGAGGTAGCCTATGAATTGATATGCTGACAAGTACTAGGACTCTTCTTCCAGCTTTAGTATATGGTTTAATCTAAAGTAGTTCACTTAATTTGATCTTCAACCTGTGGGTATTTGATCTGTAATGGATCAGAGCCGGCAACTTCACAAGCATCTGCTCCAAGCTCCTCCCCTACCCATAATACACCACCACTACCTTCCAACCCTCAGATCTCATTTGCCGTGGCTTTCAGCACATCGTGATTCTTGAGCTCCAGGTTGAGTGTTTTTTGAAGTATTTCTTAGTGTTGTGTGTGTTGGTAGTATAGATTTCCTCCCTTTCTCCCTCTCGCTGGTGCGTCGAGTGTAGGTACTTTTTAGTTTCCAGGTAGTTTCATAGTTGGACCTTTCCCATCCCCCCTCAGCCTTGTGTGCTTGTGGTTCAAAGTGCGTCTTCAAAAAATCCCTTTTTTGTTCTTGGGATTAGCATGGCTGATCTCCCTAAACAAGTTTTTAAAAGATGCATTGAGTGTGGCCACCAACTGTCTCTTGCTGACAGCCACACTGTGTTCTTTGTTTGGGTGCTGTCCATCTATCTAAAGACTGCAACATTTGCATGGGTTTTGACCCATGAGCCCTTAAACATCATAGGGTTAAACTTATGAAGGGCCTGCCCCCTTCTATGGAGGTGGCTGCCTCCACTTCTGCTTCGGCTGTGACCACCTCTTCTACTCCTGCCCTTGCTTCTCCGCCCTCCTGGACTGGGACTCATCCTCCTGCCTCTAAGCCTGTAGAAGGAGAGTGTAGAAAGGGCAGAGAGGAGGAGAGAGCATAGGACGGACAAGAGAAAGAGGTCCCCGGACCTTTTGGCTCTGACCAGGCCTCCCACCAAACTTCAGTCTAGGCACCGACTTGACTCCCCTCTGCTCTGATCTCCTAGATTTTCTCTGGAGCCAGAGGAGACCAGGTCACCTTCTAGAGCTTTGGTTCTTCAACCCGTCAGGTCTGATTCTGTGGCTTCGTCGCGGTCTACCCGCAGTCTCTCAGAAGCTGACATGGATAAAATGCGGAGATTTATTCGCACACAAATTCAGATGGGAGTCTTGCCAGCCCCCTCTTCCACTGGAGGGGGGAGCTTGCTTCCCTTCTTTACACCTATATCTCCTTCTCTGATCTGATCCCGGTTTCAGAGTACATGAATCTGAGAGTTCCACTAGACAGGGGGGGTCTGAGCCGATGGTACCGGTTTCTACCAGTATCCTCGACGCCGGTAGCTGCCTGGAGCATATCAGATCTGACTAGGTCAGATCCGAGTGGCTCTCTGAGCTGGAGCCTGGGTGTCTGATCCGACCTTGGGTCATGGTCACCTCCTTGGAGCTCTGTCTACTTCGGGCCTGGCTGATTCCTGCATCAGATCCAGGGAGAGCGGTTCCCTTAATGGTGTCCCAAGAAACTCGCTCGCCTTTGTTCGATGTGGAAAGGGTTTTCTCCAATGGATCGAGGCCCCTGACTATATTGTCTGACTCTGCCCCAACTCCCTCTGCTTTGTGTGTGAATCCCGTCATTTTTTTTGGCAGGCTGCTCGAGGAGCCCCAGCTGGTTTCCCTTGAGGAAAAACAAGTAGTTTGCGAGCCCCCTCTGGAAAGCCCCACCGGAGAGGTTCCTCCCAAGCATACCTGCAAGAGGAGGCACTTGGACTCCTTTCCGGAGTCCCTCACTGAGGACACTGATTTGGATGATGGGGAAGGTTCCCCAGATCACCTCCCAAGAATCTACCCTTCGGAGACATCATGGAAATGTGCCAGTGGGGAGTTTGCTCTGCCCCAAAAACCTTCCTCTGACGAATCTGTGTTCCTGGAGGCTTTTGGCACAGGCCCATCAACTTCCTGGGTGTCCCTTCCCACGGATCCATTGGTGGACTTGGTCATCTCATGGTCTTTGAAAGGAACCAGACACTGGAACCGATCCCTAAATGACCAGACAAAATATTGAGCCCCCCTGCAGACAGACCGGCTTGGAATAAAGGGTTCCTGGTATACTCTGTGGTGGCAGCAGCTGCCACCAAGAAGGAACTAGCCCAGGAGAGTTCCTCGGTCCATCCTTCTGACCATGAGTCTTGGATGATGGATCATCTAGGAAGTGGGTTAATGCACAGCAACCTTTTTTGTCAGGGCACTGAACTGTCTGGCCCATGTTACTCGACTACAGCGCAACCTGGTAAAGGAACTGGCTGTGTCTACCCCAAAGTTTGTGTTGCAGGAGGACAGGGCTGCATTCTTCATGAGGATGGCTACCTTGACAGCAGTTTCAAATTATGTCCGACTCCTCTCACACATGACTGAAGGAGCGGCTAGGGCAGCTGGGTCCGGCTTTTCCATGAGGCGTAATACCGGGCTCAGATTGTGTCAGTTCATGGAACCCTTTAAGGCACCTTTTGCGAATGCCCCGTATGACTGCTCTTCCCTTTTTGGTAAGACCATCCATGACACCTTGGTCCAGAGTGAGAAAGACTGGAAGGCATGGTCTGCCATCGGAATCCACTTCTTGAACCCTCAGATCCTTTGCCCGGAATCAGAGAGGGCAAAAGAAGATGTGGTTCCAGAAGTCTCAGTATCCCCAGGACACATGGGGGGCCCTTCTTCCCCTAGAGGCAGAGGGGGACAGGACAGACGCTGGCCCACGAACCATTCTTGGACAGGCCAGCACAGCAACCCTGAGGGGTTACCTGACAGCTCTGCTGGCAGTCGGGGGTCGCCTGTCGTTGCACCTGGCAGCATGGGAGTCCATGTCATCAGACCGTTGGGTGCTTCAGACAATTTCCAGAGGCTATTCAATCCCGATGTTCATCGTGTTACCCTGCTGCAGTCATTACACTTGGGTTATCCTGTCATCAGGTGGTCCTGCAGTCAGACGGATTTCCAAAGTCTTGGTCCGACGGTTGCTGTCACCTCATCCCGGTCAGTGCGCCAGGGGTACATATATTGCAACCAACGCCATTTTCTTCAGTCTTTCTTGCCGCGCAGTGCCCGAAGCAGAAGTAGTTCGCAAGTGCCGGTCGGCCGACTCCTGAGATTGTCGAAATCGAATTTCAGACCGAAGTCTTCTATAAAGCTAAGTACCCCATTGGGGAAACTCTTCTTGCCTCAGACCGATGTCAGAAAAAGTTAACAATTGCATTTCTTGTGGGAAGCAAATAACTCAAGGATTTTCATTCTTATTGCATACCCTTGCCTAGGCCCTGATCACGACGTCACTTGTCGATTTTGTGCTAGATTTAATAAACGTACTATTAAGACGATTTGATTTCGCACAACACTTTTTTGGAAGAAAATTTAATTATAACATGCCGTCGGAGCTACCGACTACCGGCGTGCACAAAAAGCGCAGGGATAAGGATCGGCTGCCCAGGCCTAAGCCCGATTCCGAGGCCTCGGTTGATTCGGTCTCCAGTTCTCCGGTTATCAGTGAGGCTCCGACGCAGCCTCTGACTACCGCAGTTCTAGAAACCGAGACCGCTACAGATATTTTGACGGAATGTACTAGGCAGACGCAGCCTTTTACTTCAGGCCCTACTGACGATTTACCTTCCCAGGACGTCGGTGCTTCTGAAACACCATCGGTTTCTGAAGGCGTTTTCAGACCGACGACTCTTGGTCAAAATGTTTTCCAAGTCGAAGACTCCTTCCAAACCGAAAAAGGCTTCACTTCAGTCTACTGTTCAAGGCCCTATGCCTAAGAAACAGATGCTCAAGATGGCTGAAGATTTGATTTCTCTTATCAGGGGTTCTCAGCCTCCTCCTAACAAAAGGCCTAGACAAGCGGAAGAATCTGCTTCCTCTGAACAACTGTCTATTTCTTCGGATTCCTCCGAGGACCAAGACTATTCCTTCTCTCCTTTTGGAGATTCTGATGCTGAGGACTCTATTCCCTCAGCTTCCCTTCCAGAAGATTACTCTTTTGGGGAAACTTTACACACTGAGGGAACATTTCCACTGGGAAGGTCAGGATTACTCCGATTCCAAGAAAAGGCTCAGAGTTTCTTTTACTCCCCCAACACAGACCTCTAGCCATCCCTCCTGTTTTGGATATTGTGGATGATGTCTATTTAGAATCCAGTTTCAACCCTGACTCTCTGCCCCGGCCAAGCCTGACAGATACTACAGAGTACCTGATTCCCACAAATTTCTTTACAAAAGCCCAGTAGCTGACCCAGAGACCATCTCCCAGGGTCCCAAGGGGGCTAAGGCTTCCATGGCTAAAAATCCAGTACCTTCTGAAAGGGATTCAAGAGCACTAGACAGATGGGGGGAAAAAGGTTTACACCTCAGCCACTTTAGCTATGAGAGCTCTAAACTGTCAATTTCATATGCTTAAGTATCAGCAATTTCTGATCTCTCAGCCAAAACAAAAGATAACCACCTTCCCTCAATCTGAATTGAAAGAAGTACAGGATGTTCATCGTGCATACAGCTGCAGTCATAACAGATGGGTTATCCTACCGTCAGGCGGGTCCTCGGTCGGCCGAATTCCAAAGTCTAGGTCTGGCGTCGGTTGTCGTCGCTTCTTCCCTGATGTCAGTGCGGCAGGGGTATAAAAGAGGCAGCCGACGCCATTTTCTTCAGTCTGTCTTGCCGTGCGGTGCCTGAAGCAGAAGCAGTTCAAGTGCCGGTCGGCCAGCTCCTGAGATTTACGAAAGTATTTCAGCCGAAGTCTTCTTGAAAGCCAAGTACCCCGTTGGGGAAACTTTTCTAGCCTCAGACCGATGTCAGACAAAGTTAATTGCATTTCATGTGGGAAGCAAATACCGCATAAGGATTTCCACTGTTTCTGTATACCTTGCCTAGGCCCAGACCACGACGTCTCGGCCTGCCGTTTGTGGTAGATTCAACAAGCGCACTATTAAGCATCGGGCGGAGTTCGCCCTTCACTTTTTTGGCAAAAAATTTAATTATATTATGTCGTCGGATACTCCGACTCTGGTTTTGAGCAAAAAACTCAAAGATAAGGACTGACATACGAGGTCCGCACCTCCTTCTGAAAGCACGCTAAGGCAGACTACCGGTTCTCCAGTACTCAGCGAGGTGCCTACGCAGCACCAATGACAATGCATTACCAGTGTCTTCAGTACCCGAGGTCACAGGCTCCTCGGCCCCCATTCCTACTACAGATACCGACTCCACTCCTGGTGGGGGAACTCAGATTTTAGACAGGCCTGCCATTTCTCAAGGGGTCTTCAGGCCTTCCTCCTTCTCTATTAAAGCTTTCAGTAAATCTAAAGCAGCCATGAAAACCAAAAAACAGGTTCCTCAGACCCCCTCTCAGGGCACCATGCCTAAAAAACAGATGCTTAAAATAGCTGAGGATTTGATTACTCTTATCAAGGGTTCTCAACCCCCCTCTGACAAAAGGCCCAGATTAGAGGAAGACTACCCTTCCTCAGATCAAGCTTCTATTACCTCAGAACTATTTGAGGACCAGGATTATGCCTATTCTCCATTCAAAGACTCTGATGCAGAGGAGTCTATTCCCTCTGTCTCCCCCCGAGGACTTCTCTTTTGGAGAAACCCTGCATACATTGAGGGAGCACTTTCACTGGGAAGGCCAAGATTACTCAGATTCCAAGAAAAGGCTCAGGGAATTTCTTCTGCTCCCCCAGCATAGGCCTCTGGCTATCCCTCCTGTTTTAGATGTATTGGATGATGTGTACACAGAAGCCAGCCTACATCCAGATTCTTTGCCTCCGGCTCCTGTTAAACCAGACAGGTATTACCGGGTTCCTGATTCTCACCAGTTCCTATATAAAAGCCATACTGCTGACCCAGAAACAATTTCACAGGATCCCAAGGGAATTAAGGCCTCTACTGCTAAAAACCCATTACCTTCAGAGAGATTCCAGAGCTTTAGAAAGGTGGGAGAAAAAGGTGTGCACCTCGGCCACTTTAACCATGAGGGCATTAAACTGTCAGTTCCATATGTTATAGTATCAACAGTTTTTGATATCTCAGCTGAAAAGCAAGATGACACAACCAGAACAACCAGATTTAAGAGTTGCAGAATTTGTTGCATGGTGCAGAGCAAGTGGGTAAACATACCTTGCAGTGTGGTTTTGATGCTTTAGAGGCCTCATGTAGAGCTGCTGTTACGGGGTCTGTTATACGTAGGCATGCTTGGCTCAGAGAGCAAACCTTACCAGATCATGTCAAAGCTAAATTATTATATGCACCTCTTCAAAAAGATGTATTGTTTGGTGTTAAAGCTGAGGAGGTGCTAAAGAAAATGGAGGAAAAAGCAAAATCAATGCAAACATTGAAAGATTTCCTGCAGGTACAGCCTCCACGTTTCAGCAGAAACTGGCCTTCAAAAAATTGGTCCTTTCCAGCCACGGACAGACCTCAAGGGGGCAGATACAGGCGTCCAAGGGGTAGAGGGCAACCTCAAGGATCTTTCAGAGCCAGACAGTGGCAAGCACCAACCCCAAGAGGTGGAGAAGATAGATCAGTCTTTTAGAAAACAGACACAATGACTTCCCCCTACACCTGCCAAGCAAAGCTTTAATGGCAGCACCTTTGGGCAGAAAACTGACATTATTCTCAAAAAATTGGCATATTGTTACAAAAGACAAATGGATTCTGGACATTATAGACAGAGGCTACAGGTTCCACTTTCACACCCTTCCAAAAATGAGAGGCATGCCAAACCTGCCACAAAATCAAAGGGCAGAGGCACAAAAACAAATTTCAGCTCTCATGGACATGAAAGCAATTCAAGCGGTACCTGCAAAAGAACAAGGTCAAGGGTTTTATTCCAGACTATTCCTGGTACCAAGGAAAGACAAAGATTGGAGACCTATCCAGCCTAAACATATCTACAGGTGCCAAAATTCAAAATGCTCACATTACAGCAGCTTCTTCCCATGCTGGGCAAGGAGTCTTGGCTGGTAACATTGGACCTCAAGGAGGCATACCTGCATGTCCCTATCAGACAAGATTGCAGAAGATACCTCCGATTTCTTGCAGGTTCAACCCATTACCAATTCTCTGCATTGCCCTTTGGCTTATCTACTGCGCCCAGAGTGTTTACGAAATGCCTGGCATCAGTAATCGCCTTCTGCAGACTACAAGGGATACAAATCTATCCATATCTGGACAACTGCCTGATCCAAGCAGACAGCAAGGGCATACTACTGCAGCACCTGGTGTTTGTAATAAAACTGTTGAACTACCTGGGATACACAGTCAACAAAAATAAATCAAAACTAATACCCTCTCAACAAATAATTTTCCTGGGTGCCAGCTTGGATACAACCACCCAGATGGCCTACCTCACGCCAGACAAGTAAGGGCAACTGTCTCAATACTTCAGAAAAATGGCAACTTACACCAGGCTAACTGCAAGGAAAGTCCTGCAGGCTCTGGGATTCATGGCATCTTGCATCCTACTAATCCCATGTGCAAAGCTGCATATGAGGAAACTTCAATGGTACCTAAAAAACTTATGGTCTCAACACAGCCACAGCTTGGAAGCAATTATACCACTCATTCCATGCCTTCAAAAGGAATTTATGTGGTGGACTCAAGCTTGCCAAAGAAACACAGGTCTTCCTTTCTATGTACCTCAAGCAACTCAAATCATCACAACAGACGCCTCAGATTACGCCTGGGGAGCACACATGACAGATCAGTGCATTCAGGGAAAATGGACCCGAAAAGAGAAGCACCTTCACATCAACCAAAAAGAAATGCTAGCCATGCAAAAGGCTATTATGACCTTCAAAGACCTACTGCATCCAGGCCAGCTATTGATAAGGACAGACAACACCACAGTGATGTGGTACATAAACGGGGGGAACTCATTCATACCCCCTGTGCAGCAAGCCATGACCCTATGGAACACAGCACTGGAATTGCAAATTCAACTACAGGCACAATTCCTGCCAGGGAAGGAAAACACACTGGCAGACAACCTAAGCAGAAATATGACAGATCCACACGAATGGAAATTGCATCCTCAAGTTTTCACAAAGATAACTCAGGCATGGGGGACAGCCAAACATAGATCTCTTTGCTACCCACAGAAATTGCCAGTTGAAAAATTTTTGTTCAAGGACCCTATCATCCACAGGCCTGGAAAGTGGACGCACTTTCCTTCAATTGGGCAACATTGACAGTCTATGCCTTCCCGCCTCTTCCTCTGCTGCCCAAAGT
This sequence comes from Protopterus annectens, assembly GCF_019279795.1. Lineage (NCBI taxonomy): Eukaryota > Metazoa > Chordata > Ceratodontiformes > Protopteridae > Protopterus > Protopterus annectens. The sequence continues at coordinate 347,161,849 of NC_056728.1, read as the reverse complement.
TCTATTAAAAGCCAGAGCAGAGAGGCTGAAAATGATTCTCATTGCTCCAGACTGGCCAAGACAACACTGGTATCCGCTCCTGAAGAGCCTGACACATTCCCCACCATGGACCCTACCTCTAGTCCCTCTTCTATTGTCCCAGTACAACTACAAAACTCTTCACAGCCATCTCAAAACTCTAAATCTAGCTGCATGGAGAATTCCTTGATTTCCTAACAGTTTCTCTCCTCCAAGGAGGTGCAGGACATCATCTTGGAGGCCAGAAGACCTTCTACTAGAAAGGCCTACTCCGCCAAATGGAAACTATTTTGTGCCTGGAATCAAGAAAAGGGCCAGAATCCTTGGGTAATAAATATACCTCAAATTTTACAGTACCTAGCTGAGATGTTAAACAATGGACTTTCCTTCTCCTCCATCAAGATCCACGCTTCAGCCATTTCTGCACAATACAACACAGATTCTCCTTTATTCTCTCATCCTCTCAAGGCAGTTCCTCAGAGGGGCAAAGAATATAAAACCCCCCAAGGAAACCACCAGTCCCTGCTTGGGACCTCAACTTCGTATTGGAAAAGCTGACCCTTCCTCCCTTCGAGCCAGCTTCTTCAACAGAGTTACAGTACTTGTCATGGAAAACGGCCTTTCTTCTGGCTATCACCTCAGCACGCAGGGTTTCAGAGCTACAGGCCCTCATGGCTGTGCAGCCATTCATCATTTTCCATCAGGACAGAGTTTCCTTACGAACCAACCCTACCTTTATGCCAAAGGTATACAGTGTAGCTTTGAATCCGAATATCCACTTACCTACCTTTTATCCTAATCCACAAAACAAAGGGGAAAGACTACTACATTCTTTGGACATTCACAGACAACTTCTTTACTATTTGGACAGAACAAAGCCATTCAGGAAATCGGAGCAACTCTTTGTGTCCTATGCTGCAGGTGCTCAAGGAAAGGCGATTTCCAAATGGACAATTTCAAAATGGATAGCCCACTGCATACGCTTTTGTTCATTTCATGGAAAAACTGTGCCTGCATGCATCAGATCCCACTCCACCAGAGCCACAGTTACCTCTGCAGCCTTCCTCAGGGGGGTCCCTACCAAGGACATTTTGGAAGCAGCCACCTGGAGTTCAGTGCGCACTTTCTCCAAGCGCTATCACCTCCCACTGTACTCAAAATCTAGAGCGGGCTTTGCCACAGCAGACCTGCAAGGGCATCCTAGCCCCTCCTAGTTCCACTTAGTGCCTACCACCCTTACTTAGCTTTGGGATTCTGCCCATCTGTTATGACTGCAGCTGTATGCACGATGAACATAGTACAGTTTTGTACCTACCATAAATGTAGATGTTCGAGTGCTCATACAGCTGCAGTCCAGGTTTCCCTCCCTCCATCCCCTCTTAGGACAGGCCTTATGACAAATACTTTTCATATAACCTTTTTGGGGTATTCTTTTATGCTGCATTTGCTTGCAACTACTGTTTCTGATTTATCAACATTGCATCTTTGCATAACATTGTTTGCCTTCCTTCTGGGGGCACCTGACATCTTGGGCAAGAAAAACTGAAGAAAATGGCGTCGGCTGCCTCTTTTATACCCCTGCCGCACTGACGTCAAGGAGGAAGCGACGACAACCGACGCCAGACCTAGACTTTGGAATTCAGCCTACCGAGGACCCGCCTGACGGCAGGATAACCCATCTGTTATGACTGCAGCTGTATGAGCACTCTAATATCTACATTTATGGTAGGTACAAAACTGTACTATTTGTTGCACGCCACCGAGCAGGTGGGCAAACATACCTTGCAAGATTCTTTAGAGGCCTCCTGCAGAGCAGCTGTCACTGGATCAGTTATACGTAGGCATGCCTGGTTAAAGGAACAAAGTCTGCCTGATCATGTTAAAGCAAAACTACTAGATGCTTCCTTACAGCAGGATGCTCTTTTTGGTGTTAAAGCAGAAGAAGTTTTAAAGAAAATGGAAGATAAGGCAAAATCAATGCAGACAGTCAAAGATTTCCTACAAGTACAACCCCCTCGCTTCAGCAGAAATTGGCCAACAAAAAATTGGTCCTTTCCAGCCACTGACAGACCTCAGAGGGGTAAATACAGGCACCCAAGGGGCAGAGGACAACCACAAGCTCAGTATAAACCTCGCCAATGGGAAACTCCAACCCACAAGGGAGGAGAAGACAGGTCTCAACCCACCAGAAGGCAAACTCAATGACTTGCACCTCAGCTGGCCAAACAAAACTCTTTTGTCAGCCCCCCTGGGGGGAAAACTAGCACTATTTGCAGACAACTGGCACATGGTCACAAAGGACAAATGGGTACTAGACATAATTTTACGAGGATACAGATTCCACTTTCACACCTTGCCAAAAAAAGAGGAATGCCAAACCTGCCACAAAATCAAAGGGCAGAGGCTCAAAAACAAATTACAGCTCTCATGGCCATGAGAGCCATTCAAAGGGTACCAACTCAAGAGCAAGGCCAAGGATTTTACTCAAGACTCTTCCTAGTACCCAGAAAAGAAAATGCTTGGAGACCAATTCTGGACCTTTCAATTCTAAACAAATTCAAGATGCTAACACTACAGCAGCTACTTCCCATGTTGGGCAAGGAAGCATGGCTGGTAACGTTGGACCTCAAGGAGGCATACCTGCATGTCCCTATTAGACAAAGTTGCAAAAGATACCTCCGTTTCATTGCAGGTTCAACCCATTAGCAATTCTGTTCACTGCCCTTTGGCTTATCTACTGTGCCCAGAGTATTCACAAAATGCCTGGCACCAGTAATTGCATACTGCAGACAGAGGAATTCAAATATATCCATACCTGGACGACTGCCTCATCCAAGCAGAAAGAAAAGACATTCTCTTACAACATCTGGCTTTTGTGAAGCATCTACTGAATTGTCTGGGGTACACAGTAAACGAAAATAAGTTAAAACTAGTACCCTCTCAAAAAATGACATTCCTGGGTGCCAGCTTGGACACAACGGCCCAGAAGGCTTATCTTACCAGACAAGCAACTACAACTAACTCAATATTTCAAGACAATGGCAACAAAGACCCAATTAACTGCAAGAAAAATTCTGCAGGCTTTGGGCTTCATGGCATCTTGCATTCTGATAATACCATTTGCAAAACTGCATATGAGGAAATTACAGTGGTACCTAAAAAGTGTATAGTCTCGCCACAGCTTGGACACAGTGATATCCCTCATTCCCTGCCTTCAACAGGAATTTCTATGTTGGGCACAGGCATGTCACCTCAACAAGGGTCAGCCTTTCACCTTGCCCCCACCCAGGCAAACTATCACAACAGATGCTTCAGCCTATGCCTGGGGGGCACACATGGCAGGGCAATGCATTCGAGACCTATGGACTGCAGAACAAAGAAAACTGCACATAAACCAAAAAGAGATGCTAGTTGTACAGAAAGCTCTGACAGCCTTCAAGGATCTACTACAGCCTGAACAACTTGCAATAAAGACAGACAACACCACAGTAATATGGTACATAAACAAGGGGGCACACATTCCTACCCTCTCTGCAGGCAAGCAATAATCTTATGGAACACAGCTCTGGCCTACCAAGTCCAGTTACAAGCTCAATTCCTGCCAGGACAGAAAAACACATTGGCAGACGACCTAAGCAGAAACATCAAAGATCCCCACGAGTGGAAGCTAGACCCACAAATATTTTCAATGATAACTCAAAGATGGGGCCTACCAAATATAGACCTGTTTGCCAGTCCTCAAAACTACCAGCTGAGAAAATTTTGTACAATGACATTCCACCATCAAGCTTGGAAAGTGGACGCTCTCTCCTTCAGTTGGAAAAACCTGACAGCATATGCCTTTCCTCCATTACCTCTTCTCACAAAGGTTCTTTTGGAGGTCAAAAAGGAGAAACCTCGAATGATTCTCATAGCCCCAGACTGGCCACGCCAGCACTGGTACCCGCTATTGAAGAATATGGCTCACAGCCCACCATGGATATTGCCTCAAATACCTCATTTGCTCACGCAGCAAGACAAGCAGATTCTACATAGCCAGGTCAAAACCTTAAACCTGGCTGTATGGCAAATCAATTAAACATCCAACCAGCCCCTCTTTCACAAGCAGTATTGGATGTTATTCTAGAAGCCAGGAGGCCAAGCACCAGGAAGGCTTACTCGGACAAATGGAAAAGGTTTTCTGCTTGGAACCAAGCTAAAGGCCAAGACACACAACTCAGCCTCATATGCCTCACATTCTGCAGTATTTAGCTGAGATGTTGCATAAAGGACTTTCCTTCTCCTCAATTAAAATCCATGCTTCAGCTATTTCAGCTCACTATGACATGAATCCACCTTTATTTTCACATCCTCTCCTAAGGCAGTTCCTCAGAGGGGCAAAAAACGTTAGACCACCTAGAAGAGCTCCTACACCAACATGGGACTTCAACTTTGTTCTGGAAAAACTAACGCTACCTCCCTTTGAACCAGCTTTTTCTGCAGACCTTCAGTTCCTATTTTGGAAGACTGCCCTGCTACTGGCAATAACTTCTGCTAGGAGAGTTTCAGAATTGCAGGCACTTATGGCAGTGGAACCTTTCCTCAATTTTCATCAGGACAGTTTCTCTATGAACTAATCCTTCCTTCATGCCTAAAGTAGCTTCCAGTGTAGCTCTAAATCAAACCATTAACCTACCCACTTTCTACCCCAATCCGCAGAACAAAGGTGAGAGACTCCTGCATTCCTTGGACATTCACAGACAGCTTCGTTACTACTTGGATAAGACTAAGGCTTTCAGAAAAACTGACCAGCTCTTTGTTTCTATGCTACAGCTTCTCAAGGGAGGGCCATATCTAAGCAAACCATTTCTAAATGGATAGGCCATTGCATACGATTCTGCTATACCCATCATGGGAAACCAGTTCCTCCTACCATTAGATCCCACTCTACCAGGGCAACAGCTACCTCTACAGCCTTTCTAAGGGGGGTTCCTACCAAGGAAATCTTAGAAGCTGCAACTTGGAGTTCTGTGCACACCTTCACCAAACACTATCACTTACCTCTTTATTCTAAGTCCAGGGCAGGCTTCACCACTGCAGTTCTGCAGGGCCTCATTGCCTCCACTAACCCTCTATGATGCCTCCACCCTACCTTATCCTTGGGACTCAACCCAAGTGTAATGACTGCAGCAGGGTAACACGATGAACACAGTACAGTTTTGTACCTACCATAAATGTAGATGTTCAAGTGTTCACCTTGCTGCAGTCCTGGTTACCCTCCCTCCAACCCCTCTGATTTACTGGCTAAATCTTTGCTAGGCCTTACTGATGTATTTGCTTTCAGATGAAGTGTTTTTGTGTTTGTACAGTGTTCCCACCTTTTGGTACTAATTTGGATCACCTTTTTGGGGGCACCTGACATCTGGGGCAAGAAAAACTGAAGAAAATGGCGTCTGTTGCAATATATGTACCCCTGGCGCACTGACATCAGGGATGAGGTGACAGCAACCGACGTCGGACCAAGACTTTGGAAATCCGGCCGACTGCGGGACCACCTGACGACAGGATAACCCAAGTGTAATGACTGCAGTAGGGTGAACACTCTAACATCTACATTTATGGTAGGTACAAAACTGTACTTTTGTGATTCTCCTTACACCTTACAAACCCCTCCCAGAAGTACCACCTGCGCAAAGGTAGGCAGCAGCGCTAGAGTTTTCCAAGCTGCTAAAGAAACGATCCATCGAACCCATCCCCCCAGATTAGTCGTTCGGGCATCTACTCTAGGTTCTTTTTGGTGCCAAAAAAGACACGGGGACTTGAGGCCCATTCTGGACCTGTCTACTCTGAACCTGTCAGTTGTCAGAAGTTCCGGATGGTCACCTTGCAGTCCATCCTGCCATACCCACAAGAAAGTGACTGGATGTGCTCGTACGACCTCAGGACGCCTGCTATCACATAAAGATGCACAGAAGGTCCAGGATTTTTCTCTGCTTCTGGCTAGGAGCCAATCATTCAGTTTAGAGCCCTACCCTTTGGTCTCACCACAGCCCCCAGGGTGTTCAACAAAGTGATGGAAGTAGCAATGGCTCACCTGAGGCTTCAGGTAATTCAGGTCTACCCTTGCCTGGACGATTGGCTCCTTACTGCTCCGACCAAACATCTATATTGTCAGACCAGAAACTATTTCCTGTCTTGCACACTATCTAGGGATTACAATCAACATAGCCAAATCTCTTCTGAACCCTGTCCAGGTTATAGAATACATAGGAGCACGGATAGACACGTTGCAGACAAAAGTTTTCCTGACTTCGGAGAGAGTTTGAAATTTAAGGATGCATGTCGCTTTCATTTACCGATCTCATCTTCCCTCAGCAGAATCAGTTTTAAGGGCCCTAGGTTCTATGGCAGTGACGATAACACTTCTACCATGTGCTTGCTTGCATATGCGAGTACTGCAGTGGACTCTGGCGGTGCAATGGTCTTCATTGGATCTTCCATTGTCGCACCAGGTACACATAATCAAAGTTTTCATGTCATCCCTTCTATGGTGAATGCAGTCTTCAGAAATCTTGGAAGGACGACCTTTTGTTCCAGCCCCTGCCCAAGCCATAGTGACCATGGATGCCTCTCCGCTAGGGTGGGGGGCATTGTTCGGGAAGGACAGTCCAAGGCATGTGGTCACGATTGAGACCGGTTTACATATAAATGTTCTGGAGAGCAGTCCTTTTAGTGTTGCAGGCCCTTCATGCCTTTCTACCTCTGGGAACCATTGCAATCCAGTCAGACAACATGTCGCTTGTCTGGTATATCAACAAACTGGGAGGGACCAGTTCTTACCCCCTTTGTCACTAGGCCATGAAATTTTGGGAATGGGTGAACTCCACCGGTCGTTTTCTGATGGCAATATATATTCTGGGGCGGTCCAACATTCTGGCGGACAAACTAAGCTGGACTATTCTGATGCCTTACGAGTGGTCTCTGAATCTTTCAGTAGCAGAGCAGATCCTTTTAGAGTGAGGTCGGCCTTGCTGCAATCTCTTCGCATCTCCTTCCAATGCGAAGTGCAGCGAGTTCTTTGCTCTGACCCCCTGCTGTGGGAGTCCCCCAGAGACGCTTTAGTCCATGTTGGCCCTCCCAGTCATCTTTATGCTTCTTCCCTGGTACCCCTTATTCAGAAGTTCCTAGAGAAGGCTTGTCAACTGGGGAGCAGAGTGATCCTCATTGCCCCTTTTTGGGCTCGTCAAATATGGTTTCCCTTCTTTTGGTCTCATCTTCTAGCTCTATCTTGGATCCCATTCAGGATCTCATTTCTCACCCCTCGAGGGTCCCTCATCCAACTCTGGACTGTCTGAAGCTTGCTGGCTGCTCCAGTTCCCTTGATTGCTAGGACTCCTGGATTGTCGTCTTCGGTCAGGTCTATTCTGGTGGCAGCTCATAAGTCGTCCACCAGGAAGGATTATCGCAGCAAATGGAAGCATTTTTCCTTTTGGGCCTCGCAAAAGAGTTTAGATCCTTTCACAGCTCCCATTCTAGCTATCCTTAACTTTCTGGCAAATATTTTTCAACAAGGGGCTAACTCGTCTATGGTCAAGGTTCAACTAGCCACCATTTCTAGTTTTCACAATGAGAACTCTGCTTCTTTGGCTTCTTCCAGATTGTGCAAAGCTTTTATCAAAGGTATCTTCCTCTTATGTCCTCTGGTCAAAGATCCCATCCCCCCATGGGACCTTTCTATGGTACTACAAGCATTGGTTGCCCCCTCCTTGCAACCACAGATCTTACATTTTTGTCTTGGAAGACGGCCATAATAGTGATCATCACCTCGACTAGGTGGGTTTCAGAACTTCAAGCGTTGTCTGTCAAGGTTCCATACATGGTTTTCCATAAGGACAGGGTTTCTCTTCGCACCAATCCTTTTCTCCAAAAAGTAGCATCCAAGGCTAATATCAACTAACCTGTGTTCTTTCCAAATTTTACAAAACAAAATTGAATGCAAGTTGCATTTGTTGGATGTTCATAGACAGTTACAGTTCTATTTGCACAGGACCAAAACTTTTCGTAAATTTGACCAGTTGTTTGTGTCCTTTTGTTTAAACATTTTTTGAGTAAACCTATTTCCAAGGTGATCGTTGCCAGGTGGCTCTCTCTCTGTATCCTTCAGATCTACAAGGATAAAGGTTTTTCTCTGGGTCAGGATAGAGCTCACTTGACAAAGCTCCATGGCTACTTCTGCGGCTTTTTGGTCGAGAGTATCCTTAGACAACATTTGCTCTGCGGCTACTTGGTCCTCATCTCATACCTTTATTTCTCACTATAAATTGGATTTGATTTCTTGAAAGAGAGAGCATTCTTTGGTTCCGCAGTGCACCGGAATATCCTTCCATGAGGGCCACCCTGATGTTTAGTAGCTAGGAACTCTGTCCCACAGGTTGAAGATCAAATGAAGTAAATTACTTCAGATGAAGAAGTTATGTACTCACCATAACATTCCATCTGAGTAGTTCTACTTCATTTGTCTTCAACCTTCCCTCCCTCCTTCCCCCTGGTCTTACCATATGAACAGCATTCATAGCTGGCATTTTGTGTGTAAGGTGTTTTGGATTGGGTTGTTGGTGTAGGGTGCAGCAAACTTTGAGGGGTGGAAGGTAGTTGTGGTGTATTATGGGTAGGGGAGGAGCTTGGAGCTCAGAGCAGATGCTTGTGAAGTTGCCGCATCAGATTCATTATGGGCCCAATACCCACAGGTTGAAGACAAATTTAAGTAGAACTACTCAGATGGAATGTTATGGTGAGTACATAACTTTTTCTTCTAACTGCAAATTATTTGTGTAAGTGGGCAACTGACTTTATGTTGGGATGTAGGTATAGTCACTATAGCTGGTTTCTGAAGAGTGACCCAATCTCTAAGGGATCCTAGTTATTTTTAGTAACCTCTAATGTTAAGAGTGGCTGAACTTTGAGAGTCAGCATTCCAAATTCAAGCAGTTGAGTACAGAGGTCTGTACCCAGAATGAAATGACAGGTTTAATTTGTATACAGTTAGAAATGGTTTTGGATCTGAGAGACTGATCCAACTTGGCCACATCTTCCAGATCATCGGATCCTAGAACTAAGCTCCTCCCTTTACCCATAATGCTCCTCCAACCTAACATACCCCAGATCTCATTTGTTGCCACTAAGTATCAGATGTGGATTTCAAGCTGTCAAGCGATTTTGGTATAATCTTCAGATTTTTCTTCCAGTTACTTGTGAGCTACTAAAATTTTGGTATTTCGCCTTTCTTCCTCCCTGATATTTTTTACTGATAAGTTACAATGTTCTATTCTCATATTGTATTCATAACTATAGGGAGGTTGTTGCCTGCAGCACTGGACATCTGGCCAGTATACCAAAGTCTTAGGATCAGCGGTACGTGTGACATTGCATGTCAGAGCCATAAACTGATGTCTGCTATAAACGTGACATCTGCACGTACCCACTTCAGAACTTTTCTGCCACAGTGATCTACAGACCTCTGATCACCAATTCCAGGAATCAGTTTGCTCATTTGTTTCGGCCATCCAATACAGATAAGTACCCTTTTGGGGTTTTTTGTTACCTTTCTTATAGCTTTTCAAATGTACACACCAGCTAGGAAGGGGAAGTGTGCTTGTGGAAGACAAATTCCACATAAGGACAAGCATGATAAGTGCCTATTCTGTTTAGGTGAAGGCCATGACCATACGTCTTGCGACATCTGCAAGTTTTTTGTAAACACTACGCAGCCATTTGGCTGCCTTAAAATTTTACTTGGAAAACCAGAAACTCTGGCATCTGGATTCAGGCATGGAGAGTGAAGTAGGTACCTCCAATGAGCCACCTAGGAAGAAGGCCAAGGATATTGGGCCTGACACCCATGCTGCACCTCAGGAGTCCGGTGAGACTCTCGAGGCAGATGTTAGCCCAGGGTCCCATCGGACATCCATTTCACAGCTTGACCGGAAACCATGGTGGAAGCTGGTTCGGCATAAACGCAGTGTACATCTGCTGAGGTTGATCAGCTATCAGCTCCTGATGGTGAAGGGGAACCACGACTCATGGCATCGGAGGGGCCTACTCCCACCTTTCCATCCTCCCAGGTGTCTGCTTCTAAACCAGCACATCCTTCTACTTCTCTGAAGAGGAAACCGAAATTAAAACATAGAGAAACAGAACCAGCTCATGGATGGGAAGGTTTTTCCCAAAATCTTTTTGGAGCTTTCCAGGCCCTCCAGTCTCAGATGCCACAAACAGTCCCTACTCATCTACAGGCTTTAGGCGATTCAGGGGAAGAAATCTCTTCCTCTGAGTCACTTATTGTTCCCAGATTGAATCCCCCAAGGCCGCTGATTCCCGGCTTCCAAACATCCAGATAGGTTTTATAGGGTTCCTCAGAATACACAGTTCTTGTTCAAGAACCCCCCTGCAGACCCTGCTGTCATAGCAATGTCAGCAGATAAATCATCCAGATAGCTGCCTTCCACCTGTCTCCTACAGAAAGTCTATACTTCCTCCACTCTAGCCATCAGAGACCTAAATTGTCAAACATGGCTAGGTTAGTCACAACTGTCAGCTCTGACCTCTACTGTCTCCCTGGTGACCAGACACTCCCAAGTGCAGTTATGATATGGTAGAGGCATCTTGCAAATCCACAGCCTCAGGTTCAGTCCATAGAAGATATTTCTGGCCCTTCCTGTGGATGTCCAATCCAAATTGCCGAATGCACCACCAGATAAGGCTCATTTTGGTGCAGCCACTACAGAGCTTCTTAAATCCCTCCAGGAAAAGGGCAAGGAGTTACAAAATGTAAAATATTTGCTAGTCTCCCCTATTCCTAAGTATAAGAATTATTCTCAAAGGGACACCTTTGTTAGGAGGCAGTCATCTCAGTCTACTGCCCCACAGGTTAAAGGATGAAAACAACCTAGGATACACTCCACTCCTAGACATTATCTTCCACTGCCACTTCCTTTTGGGGGTGGCAGACGGACCTGGACAGAGCCCCTCCACTGCGACTTCAACCCATTAGCCTCCTCCATCGCCCTGTCCCTCTGCCTCACCCTTTCCCTACCCTCCTGGCAGAAATTACATCAGAGGCTTGGGTCCTCTCAGTCATTCAAAAAGGATATTTTATGACTTGGTGGACACTTCCTGCCTTTCACAGGATACCCCAACCCCCCTCCAAGCCAACTTCATCTTTTTCCCCCAATTCTGGATCCGCTCCTAGCTCAGGGCACCTTAGAAAGAGTACATCTAGACCAGATAAACAAGGGGTTTTACTCCAGGATGATTTTGGTCCCAAGAAAAGATGGCCCTTGGAGACCAATTCTGGATTTGTTGGTCCTCAATCTATTCCTCAAGGTGTCAACATTCAAAATGGCCACCTTGCACCACCTCTTACCTCATCCCCTACCAAGCTTTCATGGTATCCCTGGATCTGAAGGATGCCTACCTTCATATTCCCATTTGCCCCAATTTCAGGAAATTCCAATGATTTTCTGTTGTTCATTGCATTTTTAATTTTCTATATTGCCATTTGGGCTCTCCACAGCCCCCAGAGAATTCACAAAGTGTCTAGCTCCAGTTATCACCCACTGCAGAATGTAGGGCATTCAAATTTACCTATACCTGTATGACCCATTGATATTTCACCAGGACAGCCACACCCTTCATCACCTATGCATGGTGTCCAAAACACTGGAAAACCTAGGATTTACTGTGAACCAGGAAAAGTCTCACCTGACACCCACCCAAGACCTGGTTTTCTTTGGGTGCAGGATAAAAACAGACCACATGCCAGCCTTCATTCCTTGCCAGAGTGTAGAAACCATCACCCATTATTTCTGAACCTTATCTGCCAGGCAATTCCTGAGAGTCCTAGGCCACATGCATCCTTGATACCCATGCTTCCCTTGGCAAGGCTGCATATGAGGAAGATGTTCTTCGTGTTTCACTGTTGCAGTCATCACACTTGGGTTATCTGCCTGCAGGTAGCCCTCAGTTGCCCCGAATACAAGTCTTGGGATTTCTGTGTTGGATGCTGTCCGCCTCATCCATGACGTCAGGGGTATAAAACATGCAGCTGACGCCATTATATCAGCTTTTCTTGCCATGTAGGAACCCAAAGCAGAAGCAGTTCACAAGTTCCAGTCGGCAGCTGCCTGAAATTTTTGTTTTTTGAGTTCAAACCTGAAGTCTTCTGAAGCTAAGTACCCCATTGGGGATCATTTTTTCTTGCTATAACCGATGTCAGAAAAAGTTAACAATTGTCTTGCCTGTGGAAAGCAAATACCTGACCGAGATTTTCATTCTTACTGCGTCCCCCAGACCACAACACCCCTCGCTGTTGGTTTTGTGCCTTGTTCAACACTTGAACTATTCGTTGGGCTATTTTTGTGTCTAAATTATTTTGCTCTCTTTCTCTGTATTCCAAAATGGCTTTGGTAAGCCATCCTACTACAGATCTTCCGAAAAAATACAGAGACAGACCGCATAGGTCCAAAACTGCCGATGATGCTTCCGTTAAGCTAGTCGCCAGTCCCCTGGTACTCAGGCGCTTTCACAGCCCCTATTACCTGCTTCTACAGATTTGCAGGCCTCTACTGAGACCCATTTGGGATCCGGTATGCCACAAGATGCTTCTTAGATTATGGAACCTGCCGATGTCTCTACCTTGGATGAGTCCGGAGCCGCTGTGCAGCCATCAGCTTCCGATTCTCATATCAAACCAGTTGTTTCATTAATGACTAAATATACTGAATTTCTCAGGCCCAGAGTTTGCACTATGCCTAGGAAACTGACCAAAGCACATTCTCAAGCTCCCATGCCACAAACAAATGCTTAGAATGGCTGAAGACCTTATTACTTTAATTAGGGGAAGCCAGCCTTCCCCCTCTAAAAGACAAATAATTGATTTTCCTTCTGATTCTTCAGACCATAAGTCTGATAACTGTGACCCCTGTGATTACCAGGACATACCTTTATCTACCTATGAGGACTCTGATGCAGAGGATTCAATTCCCTCATCTCCCCCCGAGGACCTTTCTTTCGGTGAAACCTTGCATACCCTAAAGAGCATTTCTGCTGAGAATGCCAGGATTACCCTTAGTCCAAAAAGCGACTCGGGGAATTTGTACACTTGCTTCAGCATAGGCCTCTAGCTATTCCCCCTGTCCTGGATATTGTAGATTGTCTTCATGGAATCCAGCCTTACCCCTGATACTTTACCACCTGCTCCTAGAAAGCTTGACGGATACTACAGAGTACCTGACTCTCTCAAATTTCTCTTTAAAAATCCCAATGTGGAGCCAGAGACAATTTCCCAGGGACCTAAAGGTATTAAGGCTTCTACAGCACAAAACCCTACCCCTTCGGACAGGGATTCTAGGGCTCTAGATAGGTCGGGTAAGAAGGTTTATACCTCTGCAGCTCTTGCCATCAAGGCTTTAAATTGCCAGTTTCACATGTTGAAGTACCAGCAGCATGTTATATATCTAATTAAACAAAAAATGATTCCCAATTGTGCAGAAAATAAGGACGTACAAGACAATGCATTCTGCAAACCAAGTTGGTAAACTTACTTTGCAGTGTGGTTTTGATGCCTTAGAAACATCTTGCAGGGCTGCTGTCACTGGGTCTGTTCTGAGAAGGCATGCTTTGCTGAAGGAACAATTCTTGCCAGACCATGTCAAGGCCAAATTACTTGATGCTCCATTAAACCAAGAATGTTTGGCTCTAAAGCAGAAGTAGTTCTTAAAAAGATGGAGGAAAAAGTTAAATCCATGCAAACTGTTAGATTTCTTACAGGTACAGCCACCTAGATTCAGTAGGCATTGGCCTTCAAAAAACTGATCCTTTCCAGTCCCTTCCAGACCTTTTCAGCCCAAATCCAGGGGCAACAGACCACAAAGACTACAGTCTCAGGGTATGCACAGATCTAAACAATGGAGTGCTCCCTCCTCAAAAACTGGGAGTAGTAAGCCACCCCCCTATGGAAAAGTTCACAATGACTTAACCCTTCCCAGCCATGCCCAAGTACTTGCACCCTAGGAGGAAAACTCGCCCTGCATGCAAAAAACTGGGAGCATATTACCCAGGACTGATGAGTCTTAAACATTGTATCCCAGGGCTACAGATTCTATTTCTACTCTCTACCAACTCCAAGCGGATTGCTAGACCTTCCTCCAAATCAGTGGACAGAGGCCCAAAAGCAAGTACTTTCTCTTCTCAGTATCAGTTCTATTCAACCTGTGCCAACATAGCAAAGTGGACAAGGTTTCTACTCCAGGTTGTTCTTGGTACCCAGGAAAGAGAACTCTTGGCACCCTATTCTGGATCTGTCATCCCTAAACACCTTCCTGGTGGTACCAAAATTCAGAATGCTTACACTCCAGCAGCTCCTTCCTATGCTAGCCAAGGACTCCTGGCTAGTCACCCTAGACTTAAAAGAAGCTTATATGCACATCCCCATAAGGGAATCTTGTGGGAATATCTACATTTCAGGGCAGAATCTATACACCAGCAGTTCTTTACACTTCCCTTTTGCTTATCTACTGGGCCCAGGGTATTCACAAACTGTCTGGCTTCAGCCATTGCTTACAGCAGGCAGAGAAATACTCAAATTTACCCATGCTTGGATGATTGCCTGATTCAGGTGGACAGTCAGGAATTGCTACTTCAGCACCTGACATTTGTTGAGAAACTCCTGACTTCTCTGGGGTATGCCATCAACGAAAATAAATCACATCTGGTACCCAGCCAAAAGATTGTATTCCTGGGAGCAAGCTTGAACACGTCTTCCCAGATGGCATTCCTCACTCCAAGTTTGACAACTTATTTCAAACTACTGGCCACCCAAATCCAGTTATCTGCAAGAAAAATACTGCAATCCCTAGGATTCATGGCCTCATGTATTCTACTGATTTCATATGCAAGACTGCATATGAGGAAACCTCAATGGTACTTAAAAAGTCTCTGGTATCAACATTCTCAGGACCCGGAAACAGTGATTCCTATCATTCCTTACCTAAGGACAGAGTTCCTTTGGTGGGCAGAGGTTTGCAACCACAACAAGGGACTCCCTTTCCCACAAACCCCCGCCCAAACTCTGACAACAGACGCATCAGACTATGCATGGGGGGCTCACATGGCAGGCAAATGGAGCCCACGACAAATTCACCTGCGTATCAATCAGAAAGAAATGTTAGCTGTACAGAATGCACTGACAGCCTTCAAATACCTTATCCTGCCAGGACGACAACTGATAGACAAACGCCGCAGTTATGTGGTACATAAACAATTAGGGGGTGAACTCACTCCTACCCATTCTGCAGGTTGGCCATGGCTTTGTGGAACACAGCCTTAAGCAACCAAGTGCACCTGCAAGCTCAATTCCTGCCAGGCAAACCAAATTCACTGGCAGATGACTTAAGCAGAAATCTAATGGACCCACATGAGTGGAAACTGGAACCAAACTCATTCAAACTTCTAATACACAAGTGGGGGACACCAGAGGTGGACCTCTTTGTGTCCCCCAAAATCCATCAACTAAACAAATTTTGCACCAGAATTTCCCACAGCCAAGCTTGGAAAGTGGATGTCCTATTCTTCACATGGGAAAACCCATCAATCTCTGCCTTTCCCCCTCTCGCCCTCCTTCCAGAAGTACTCAAGATCAAACAGGACAGGCCAAGGGCAATCCTTATTGCACCACACTGGCCATGCCAGCACTGGTACCCAGTCCTATGCAGTCTGACAATAGTGCCACCCTGGAACCTACATCAGACCCCTTCTCTGCTGTCCCAGCAGGAGGGACAGATTTTGCATCCTCAGCTGCAAACCCTGAACCTGGCAGCCTGGCTTATTCCCTGAATATGTCATCAGCAAACAGGTGCTGGATGTTATCCTTGAGGCCAGGAGGCCCAGTACTAGGAAATCCTATTCAGAAAAGTGGAATATATACTGTTCTTGGAGCCAGTCTCAAGGGAAGGACACAACCATGCACTCCTTGCCTCAAATTCTAGATTACCTAGCAGAGCTGCTCCACAAAGGCCTATCCTTATCAATTAAGATTCATGCCTATGCCATCTCAGCTCATTACAATACTGAGCCACCCCTCTTCTCTCACCCTCTGATCAAACAATTCCTGAAAGACCCCCAAAGAGAGCACCCACTCCTGCCTGGGACCTTAACTTCGTACTAGAGAAGCTCACGCTTCCCCCTTTTGAGCCTGCTGCTACAGGGGATCAGGCCTCATTCCACTAGGGCTACCTCAACCTCTGCAGCTTTTCTCAGGGGAGTCCCTACCAGGGACATCCTGGAAGCTGCAATCTGGAGTTCTGTACACACCTACACCTTCACCAAGCATTACCACTTACCTATCTTTTCTAAATCCAGAGCTGGATTTGCCACAGCAGTCTTATAAGGCCTGCTAGCCAGCCCTACTACTTTTTGACTGCCTCCACCCTTCCTCAACTTTGGAAATCAACCCAAGTGTGATGACTGCAACCATGAAACATGAAGAACATAGTAGAGTTGTGTACACTTACCATAAATGTAGATTTTCAAGTGTATTCACTGTTGCAGTCCTGGTTACCCTCCCTCCAGCCCCCTGACTTTCTGTACTTTCTACTTGTCCTCTTTTTTGACCATATCTTATGGAAATGGTATTTACTTTTTACTGGAGGTCTTCCACACCATTGGATTGCTTCCTATTTTGGGGGCTCCTAACATCTGGGGCAAGAAAAACTGATGTAATGGCATCAGCTGCATGTTTTATACCCCCTGACGTCAAGGATGAGGTGACAGCATCAGAAGCAGAAATCCCAAGACACTGGTATTCAGGCCGACCAAGGGCTACCTGCAGGCAGATAACCAAAGTGGGATGACTGCATCAGTGAATACACTCTAACATCTACATTTAGGTAAGTGTACACAACTGTACTTTCCAATGGGTGCTGAAGAGTGGGTGGAGCTAACATTCCCACCCTCTAGATATTCCCCTACCTCTCCTTCCATGCCTGAAAAAAAGAAGTGGAGTGATGGATTGCAGCCATCTGCCTCAATCAAGGTGTACATTTGCCGATTCCCCCCACCCTTACAACAAATCTTCACAGATGCTTCAGACCTGGGTTGGGGATTAGTTTTGCAAATCAACAACAAACAAAACACAGTTCAGGAAGAATGGTCCTCCCCAAGGAAAATGGACCACATCGACATCAAAGATGAGGGTCCTAACGCTGAAAACATTCCACCAAATTTTCCTTCCAGGTACCATGAAAGTCACAGACAATGACTGGCCTGTGGTATATCAACAAGTAGGGGGGACAAGGTCCCTACCTGCCTTGCAGCTTGGCAGTTCAGATTTGGTCCCTAGCAGCAAAACTGCATATTCACCTGCAAGCAGTGTACATTCCTTCCACAGAGAATGTGATGGCAGACACACTCAGCAGAACCTCTGCACCCTCTCACAAATGGATGCTTCACAGGGAGGTGTTTTGGGATATTATTCATAACTGGGGCATTCCTCAGGCACATCTGTTCCTCCCAGAACAGGCAGCTGCCTCTGTTTTGCACAAGGGATCCACATCCTCAAGCTTGGAAGGTGGGAGCCTTCTCTTTTCCTTGGGTGTGGATGTATCTTTATACCCCCCCCCCCTTCATGCTGATTCAAAAATCCTGCTGGTGACTCCCTTTTGGCCAAGACACCACTGGTTTCCCCTACTTCACCTAATAGCCAAGGGAAATCACCACAGTGCTACCCCACTGATTTGACCTACTCACAAGACAAGGGATCTCTCATACACCCTCAGTTGCTCAACCTCAGACTCTCTCTCTCTGGGTGATATTTTTGAACCCCTTCAGACACCTATATTCAGAGGGCATACTCTGTCCTCCAGGAGAAATGGTGTCAAAATGGAAAAAATTCTCCAGGTGGTGTCAAAAGGAAAAACAGGACCCTTTTCTTATTCCTGTTCCTATGGCCCTTTCTTACTTGTGTGAGCTTCTATATTCAGGACAGACATTTCTGTTAAGGTACACTTGTCAGCCATTTCTGCCTGTCTTCCCTTGGTGCCTCCTTTAGCATCCAGATTAGAGGTGAAACTGTTCTTAAGTAGGGTCTTCCATATCAGACCCCCTCGTAAACTGATACCTACTTCATGGGACCTCAATTTTGTCCTTGACAAACTCTCACTGCCTACATTTGAACCAGCTCACTCATCAAGCCCTGATGGCTACCCCTCCTTACCTAACCTTCCATAAGGACAGGGTCTCCCTCCGGATTAACCCTTCCTTCGTGCCTGAAGTGGTTAATGAGCTGTCCTTGAATCAGACCATTAACCCTTCCTGTTTACTTCCCTCATCCTCAAAATTCCTCTGAAAGAACCCTTCATTCCATGGATGTTCATAGACAACTTGGATATTACCTGGACAAGACCAAATCCATTAGAAAGTCTGACCAGCTGATTGTCTCCTTTCACCCAAGGGCCTTGGGGAAGGCAGTCTGTAAACACTTATATCATTATGGATTTATAAAGCTTTCCCTGCTTGTTCCTTTCATGGAAAAGATTTAACTGCCAATGTGAGAGCTCATTGTACTAGGACAGCTGCTTCTTCAGCCTTTTTTAGGGGGGTGGACTTTGCTTCCATACTGGAAGCGGCCACCTAGTCCTCAGTCCATAACTTTACCAAGTACTACAAGCTAGATGTGATCTCTAGAGTCAGAACTGGGTTTGCTAGGTCAGTTTTACAGGGTCTTCTAGATTAGGCCCCTCAGCCTTACTTCTCAGGCTCATACCTAAAGCTTTGGTACTCTCCCTACAGTTGTGAATGCTGCGGTACAAGGACAAAATGATTGACTTCAACAATTGGCTAAGCTTCTGGTGTCATTCTAAGGGGATCCGGTATCTGCCTGGGATGACATGGTTGACAGACCATGATGCTTTGCCAAAGATGGCGTGCACCTGTCATCCCTGGGATTCCAGATACTAGCTAAGGTTGTTGCTGCCCCTATAGTGCCTTTTTAGGCAAGGTTCAAATGACAAATTCACCACCATAACAGGAACAGACAAACAAAAACTGAGGGTAATGCTACTCAATGCTATAAGTCTAAATCTCAAAATGCACTCCCTAGAATGAAGAACATCAATATCTGTGCAGTGACTGAGACCTGGTTCAAGGCTCCAGAGAGCACCACTGCATTACCAGGCTATAACTCATACCAGACTTTTCAGCCACCTAACCTGAACCGGAACACCAAAGGCGGAGGTGTGTCCATATTCATTAAGAATATCCACACCTCCAGGCTAGTTGCTCAGCATAATTCATCCAAGGTTATCCAAGTGCAACTAACTCTGGGCAAAACTGCAAGCCAAATTGTAGCTTGCTACAGATCCCCCACAATGCCCCAGGATTCCCACTCCTCTTAATATACTGGAAAATATTAGGGTTCAACCAAACACTCTAATAATGGGTGATTTCAACTACCCTACCATTAACTGGGAAAACTCGTGTACCAACTCCTTCGCTCAACACTTTCTGAAATTCATAAATTCCAATGCCCTGGATCAACTTATCCACACCCCCACCAGGGGCAACAGTATCCTAGACCTAGTCATTACCAACATGAGTGACCGGTGTTCCACACCGGAAGTCAACTCCTCGATCATATCCGACCATAAGCTAATCACCCTAGATATCCACATCCTGCCCCCACCCCCCATTAAGAAAACAACGATAAAAAATTTCTCCAAAGCCAACTTCATGCTTCTTAAGACAGAAGTGGCAAACTTCATGACACCCATGCAGATAGACAATGCAGTTACGATTGCTGAATCCTACACATATGCACTCTGTAAGCACTTACATAAGTTCATGGATCGTGCTATCCCAAACAAAACCAAGATGATATCCTCCAGGAAAGGAAGCCAATCTGATGGTTCCCTGTGCCATAAACAAACTCTACAATAGAAGGAAGCTGTTGCAAAAGAGAGTAAAATCCCACGCGTGGAGGAGCTCCCTGGTCAGCCTTCGTAAGAAGCTGAGATCCCTTATAAGATCCTCCAAATCTACCTATGAAAACAAAATTGCCACTGATTCTAGGGACAACCACAAAGCATTTTAATAGCTATGTCAAGGATCTCAGTGGCAATACCCAGACCCAGATCTGCCCTGAGTTACAGCACAAAAATTACAGAACCAACTGAAATTACCAACATCCTGGCAGATAGGTTCAGTATACAGGAAGAATGCAAAGTCCCCCTGTAATCACAACTACACAGGTAAAAGCTGCACTCTCTAAACAGCATCCATGGGACCGGACAACATCCCAGGCAGCATTTTACACAAATTTCAGAACTATCTCCCCACCTAATCATAGCCTCACGTCAGGCTTTGTGCACACTGAATGGCGCACAGCAATATTTATCCCACTCCACAAAGGGGGAGCCACCACTGATCCCGGGAACTATCGCCCTATTAGCCCTGACGAGCCTGGTCTGTAAGGCCATGGAACGTATCATCATGGAACTCATAAAGAAAGACATTGATAACCTCCAAATCCTGGACCCCACCCAGTTCGGGTTTGAGAAAGGCAGATCATGCCTCCTGAACCTGATCAACTTTTTTGAGGCAGTCACCAAAGCCGTAGACAAGGGTAAGGTGTTTGACACAGCCTATCTTGACCTCTCCAAGGCTTTCAACACCATCCCCCATTCTGAAATTATAGCTAAATTCACTAAACTAGGTATAAATCCCTACGTCACAAGATGGGTTGCCAACTGGCTCACTGACAGAACCCACACTGTAAAAGTTGCAGACTCCAAATCTGACTTCAAACCAGTGACAAGTGGAGTACCACAGGGTTCAGTTTTGGGACCCCGCCTGTTCTCTGAAGTACAGGCTAACACAGAAGGCCTTTGGCTAATGAAGTTTGCAGATGACTGCAAACTAGGAGCCATAGTAGAGTCCCCAAATGATGTGGACATCATACAGAAGGGCCTCACTGAGACAGATGCCTGGTGTCGGAGCCATGGCCTCAAGCTCAATGCCAAAAAGTGCATTGTCATCCCCATTGGTAAAAACAATGCACCCATGAACTGTCACATTGGTGGCAGTCTACTTAATGTTGTATGTGTTATGAGACCTTGGGGCCCAGGTGGACAGTAGTCTCCTTTGATAATCACATCACCACAGTAGTCAGGAAACCCTTCTGCATGGCACACCTCATCACAAAAGGGTTCTCATCCAGGAAAAAAGAGGCCATTGTTCCCCCTCTACTCAACACTCATCAGACCCATTATAGAGTACAGCTCCCCTTTTGGAATGTACCTCACAAGACATCTGCAGCAGCTGGAAAGGCCACAGAAGTACCTCACAAGACATCTGCATCAGCTGGAAAGGCCACAGAAGTACCTCACAAAGATGATTACTGGCCTCAGATGCCCTACACTGACTGTCTCAAAGAACTTCAGCTTTACTCGATAGCATATCGCTTACTCTGAGGTGATTTCTGCCTAACATATAAAGCTATGTCAAACCCAGATCAGTTGGACATGTTACACCTAAAGAAATCCCAATCCCTCCAAGCTACATGCTCTAGAGACCTAAACCTTGTCACCACAATAAACAGGACATGCTGGAGGGATAGATTCCTGTCCCAGAGACTTCCCATACTCTGGAACAAGCTACCCATCTATGTCAAGCAAAGTTCATCATTAGCACTCTTCAAGAAAAATCTTGATGAGTGGATGGGAAATAGGAAATACAACCCGGGGATCACTTCTATGGCTCTGCTTGATCAGGGGCACAAGAAAATAACTTTCTTGGGTGGCGTAAGCCAGGGGACCTTGTTGGCTAGGCCTAGGGGTTTGGCGCCAATAGCCTAGTACCTTCCTATGAACATGAGAATAGAAGGACATAGAATAGTTGTGTAAGAACTTACCATAACCTAGGATGTCCTCCTCTTCCATGTTTCAGTATTCAATACCCCCCACCTACCCCCTCTTATTCTGTTTATCCATCTGGGGTGGCATTTCCCTACCTTCTCTCCATCCAAATGGGACACAGCAACAGGTGCATACCCCTATTAGGTTCCTTCTGGCCTGGTGGCATATGTAGATCTGAAAAGCTTCCTTTCTTGCTTCCCAGGGGTTACTACTGTATGCAGCAGTTGAAGTGGATATGTGCAGATGTCACTTTTATAGCTGATGTCAATTTATGGCTCTGTCATGCAGTGTCGCACATATCCCTGATCCTAAGACTTTGGTATACTGGCTGGATGTCCGGTGCTGCAGGCAGCTCCCTGCCTAAAGTTATGAATACTGTAACATGGAAGAGGAGAACATCTAAGCTTATGGTAAGTTCTTGCACATCTATTCTTTTTGTGGTATTTAATTACCGTTGCTGGTATTCTTTTGTACTCCGAGTACTTGACCTACCATTGTTGTTAGTTTTCCCTTTCCTCTCAATTTTTTTTTAATCTGTTATAAGTGTGACTGCTTCTTGGCCTTTTGGTTAGAACTCATAATCTACCTTTTATTGGTAGTGTTTGTAAGATGTCTGAGAAACCTTCTGGTTTAAAAAAGTGTATTTCCTATGGGCATAATGTCCCAAATTCTGATACCCACAGGTAATATGCTTATCGCTTCGGTTCAGCCCACCAAGTTAATTTTGAAGTGTCTCTTGCCCTCCAAATCTTCCTTCTCAGTGGCTAGAGCTCAAACCCCTTCTAAGAAGTTGGAAAAGGCAAATGTTAATTCTCAAACTAAGGACAAGGAGTCCCAGTAAACTTTTCCTGATTGTCCCTGAACTTTGGCTTCAGCTCCTCAATGGAGCCCCCTCCCCAGTCATCAAACTGGAATAAATAAAACCTCATAGGGCCCATTCCACAAGATCTATTGCAGATGTTCTTCGTGTTTCACTGTTGCAGTCATTACATTAGGGTAATCTGCTGGCAGGTTGCCCTCAGTCGGCCTGAATTCCAAAGTCTTGGGTCCTGCGTCGGTTGCTGTCTCCTCTTCCATGACATCAGGTCATCAGGGGTATAAAACATGCAGTTGATGCCATTTTCTTTAGTCTTTCTTGTCGCGCGGTGCCCGAAGCAGAAGCATTTCACAAGTGCCGGTCGGCCGACTCCTGAAATATTTGAGTTTCAGAACTGAAGTCTTCACTAAAGCTAAGTACCCCATTGGGGAAACTTTTTTCTTGCTCCATACAAATGTCAGAAAAAGTTAATTGTATTACTTGTGGGAAGCAAATACCTCATAAGGATTTCCATTTATACTGTATTCCTTGCCTAGGCCCTGATCACGACGTGCCTGGCTGTCGGTTTTGTGCTAGATTTAACCAACGCACTAAACGTCAGTATATTTTTGCTTCAAAGTATTTTGGAAACAGATTTAACTACCCAGAAATGTCTGGTAGCAATCCAACTACCGGAGTGCATAAACACAAAGAAAAGGACAGAGAGAGAGAGAGACAGTCGAGGGCCAAAACCGACGTTGAAGCTTCTCCTAAGCCAGTCACCAGTTCACCGGAACTCAGTGAGGCACTTTCGCAGCCCCTGATACCCGCTACTTTCTGGTCACAGGTCCCTACCGACACCCATGTGGAGTCAGGCATGCCGCAAGATACTCAAAGTATTGGACCCATGGATGTATCACCCTCGGATGGGTCCAGAGCTGCTCAGCAGGCACTGGCTTCTGAGAGTGTATTCAGGCCTCAACATTTGTATATCAAACCGACGACAGCTGCAAAACCAAAGACAAAAGCAATTTCTAAAACTAAAAAACTGAAGCATGAGCCATGTGTACAGGCACCTCTGCCTAAAAAACAGATGATCAAAATGGCTGAAGACCTTATTACCTTGATCAGGGGCTCCCATCCCCCTCCAGATAAGAGGCCTAGGCAAGACACTGATTATGAATCTTCAGATCAGGTTTCTATTTCTTCTGATCAGGAATTATCTATACCTCCCTATGAGGATTCTGATGCAGAGGAGTCTATACCATCTGCATTACCTCCTGAGGATTATTCATTTGGAGAAACCTTGCATACTTTGAGGGAGCATTTTCACTGGGAGAGTCGAGATTTCTCAGAATCAAAAAAAAAGGCTAAGGGATTTCTTCCTCCTCCCTCAGCACAGACCTTTAGCCATACTCCATTTTAGACATTGTGGATGGTGTGTTTTCGGAGTCCAGCTTGACCTCAGACTCCTTACCTCCAGCTCCCAGCAAGCCTGACAGATATTACAGGGTCCCTGACTCACAAATTTTTATTTAGAAACCCTGCTGCTGATCCTGAAACTATTTCACAGGGTCCAAGGGGAGTTAAGGACTCAACAGCAAAAAACTCCTACCCCCTCTGACAGAGATTCAAGGGCACTGGATAGATGGGGAAAAAGGTTTATACATCTGCAACCTTGGCAATTAGGGCATTAAACTGTCAATTTCATATGCTCAAGTAACAACAACATGTTATGGGTTTGCTAAAACAGAAAATTATGATTTCTGAATGTGCAGAAAATAAAGAATTGCAGGAATTATTGCATGCAGCTGAACAGGTTGGAAAGCATACTTTGCAATATGGTTTTGATTCCTTAGAGGCCTCCTGCAGGGCTGCAGTTACTGGATCTGTGATTGAGGCGTGCCTGGCTAAAGGAACAAAATTTGCCTGATCATGTTAAAGCTAAATTGCTAGATGCACCTTTACAGCATGATACTCTGTTTGGTATTAAGGCAGAAGAGGTTTTAAAGAAAATGGAAGATAGAGCTAAGTCTATGCAAACTGTAAAAGACTTCTTACAAGTGCAGCCACCAAGATTCAGTAGACACTGGCCTACAAAAAATTGGTCCTTTCCTGTGTCAGACCGAGCTCAAAAGGGCAAATCCAGATGCCCTAAGGGTTCCAGATAACAGGCACAAGATTCATACAGGTCAAAGCAATGGGGCGTTTCTACCTCCAAATCTGGAGGAGATAAAGCACAAACCTACAGAAAGCAGTCTCAATGACTTCCCTCTGCCTACACCAAGCATTTATCTTTGGCAGCACCCTTAGGGAGAAAATTAGCACTTTTTGCTCAAAATTGGCAGTTAACAACCCAGGACAAGTGTGTGCTAAACATAGTATCACAGGGATACAGATTCCATTTTCATACTCTGTCAATGGCAAACAGTTGGCCAGATCTGCCAAAAATCAATGGGCAGAGGCACAAACAGGTTACATCCCTCATGGAGATGGGGGCCATTATGCCAGTACCAGAACAGGAAAAAGGACAAGGTTTTTACTCAAGACTGTTCTTGGTACCCAGAAAGGACAAGGCCTGGCAGCCAGTACTGGATTTATCGATTTTGAACACATACCTGGACATTCCAAAATTCAAAATGTTGACTTTGCAGCAGCTTCTGCCCATGCTGGGCAAGAATGCTTGGCTGGTAACATTAGACCTAAAAGAGGCATACCTGCATTTCCCAATAAGACAATTGTGCAGAAGATACCTCAGATTCAAGGCTGGCTTAATGCATTACCAGTTCTCTGCACTGCCCTTTGGCTTATCTACTGCACCCAGGGTCTTTACAGAGTGCCTGGCACCAGTAATTGCATTTTTCAGACGAAGTATACAAATATATCCTTACTTGGACGACTGTCTCATTCAAACAGAGAACAAGGACATTCTTCAACACCTGGCATTTGCGAAAAGGCTTCTAACATGCCTAGGGTACACAAACGAAAAGAAATCACAGCTGGTACCCTCTCAAAAGATAACATTCCTGGGTGAAAGCTTGAATACAACTACCCAGAAGGCTTACCTCATGCCAGACAAGCAAAGGCAACTGACTACTTACTTCAAATTGATGGCAACAAAACCCCAGTTATCTGCAAGACAAATTCTGCAGGCTTTGGGCTTCATGGCATCCTACTGATTCCATATGCAAGACTGCATATGAGGAAACTTCAGTGGTACCTAAAAAGTTTATGGAGTCAACATTGTCACAGTCTGAAAGCAATGATTCTTGTCATTCCCTGCCTACAACAGGAGTTTCTATGGTGGACAAAGGCATGTCACCAAAACATGGGACAGGCCTTCACTCTACCCCCTGCCAGCCAAACCTTAAAAGACGCATCAGATTATGCCTGGGGGGCCCACATGGCGGGAAGATGCATTCAGGGCATATGGACTCCAAAACAAATGCATCTACATATCAACCAGAAAGAGATGCTAGCTGTTCAAAATGTCCTAACAGCCTTCAAGGGCTTACTTCATCAAGGACAACTACTGATAAAGACGGACAACACCACGGTCATGTGGTATATAAACAAGCAGCAGGGCACTCACTCCTACCCCTTTTGCAGATTAGCCATGGCACTGTGGGACACAGCTGTGACTTACCAAATACATCTCCAAGCTCAATTCCTGCCAGGAAAGCAAAATACTCTGGCAGATGACTTAAGCAGAAACCTTATGGATCCTCACGAGTGGAAACTAGATCCACAAGTTGTCAGCATAACAAAGAAATGGGGGAGCCCAGACATAGATCTATTTGCCTCTCCTCAGAATTATCAATTGAAAAGATTTTGCACAAGGACTTATCACAGACAAGCATGGAAAGTGGACACCCTATCCTTCAGTTGGAAAAACCTCAGTTTACACCTTTCCTCCTCTGCCTCTTCTTCCCAAGGTCCTCCTAAAAGTCAGATAAGAGAAACCAAAGATGATACTACTTGCTTTGGACTGGCCCCGCCAATACTGGTACCCAATCCTAAGGAACTTGTCTCAATACCCAGCTTGGACCTTACCTCAAAGACCTCAACTACTGTCCCAGCAAAACAATCAGATCCTGCACAATCAACTTTGGACACTGAACCTGGCAGCATGTTTGATCATGTAGTTATACAAACACCTCTCAGTAAAGCTGTGATGAATGCCATTTTGGAAGCCAGAAGGTCTAGTACTAGAAAATCATATGCTGATAAATGGAAGAGATTTTATGCTTGGAATCAAGCACAAGGAGCTGATACAGCAGAACCAAATAGTCCAGCCTCCCAACCATAGCTTTGGGATTCTACCCAAATGTAATGACTGCAACAGTGAAACATGAAGAACATAGTACACTTGTGTACACTTACCATAAATGTAGATGTTCAAGTGTATTCACTGTTGCAGTCCAGGTTACCCTCCCACCATCCCCCTTTCCTTCTGGAGTTTATCTTTCCTTCTCTATCTTCTACAACCTATGTGGTGTATTTGCTTGTAGATGAAGGTAAGGTTTATACTGATGCATGTGTATATATATTTGCTACCTTTTTGGGGGCACCTGACATCTGGGGCAAGAAAAACTAAAGAAAATGGCGTCAGCTGCATGTTTTAATACCCCTGACGTCATGGAAGAGGAGACAGCAACTGACGCAGGAGTCAAGACTTTGGAATTCAGGCCGACTGAGGGCAACCTGCCAGCAGATTACCCTAATGTAATGACTGCAACAGTGAATACACTCGAGCATCTACATTTATGGTAAGTGTACACAACTGTACTTTTCTTCAGCTTTTTGGTCCACAGCATCTTTAGATGATATTTGGGCAGCTGCAGCTTGGCCTAATCCTCACACTTTCATTGCCTATTACAAGCTGGATTTAATTTCTAGGAACAGAGCAGCATTTGGCTCAGCAGTACTCCAGAATATCCTTCCTTAGGGGACTCCCAAGGTTGTAGTAGCTGAGGACTCTGTTCCATCAGTTAAGGAATGAGTGAACATGACAACATAGGTTCATAGTGTGTACTAGGCTAATGGCCCTGGAGCCTTTACAAGCCTAGCCCATAGGACTACCGTGGCATCGTGCCACCCGACATTAGCTCCCAGTGCCTCTGTCGAGTTGAGGCACTGGAGTGATCCTTGGGGTGAATTTTCTATTTCCCATCCACTCATCAAGATTTCTCTTGAAGAGGGCCAGTGAGGTGCTCTGTTTGACATGTATGGGAAGTCTGTTCCATAGCATGGACAGTCTCTGGGTTATGAGCCTGTCCCTCCAGCATGTTCTGTTGATTGTGGTAATGAGGTTGAGGTCTCTGGAGTGTGTGGTGTGAAGGGATTGGATTTCTTTAGATATGTAGCATTTCTAACAGAGCTGGGTCAGACATGGCTTTGTAAGTCAAGCAGAGATCACCACTAAGTAGGCGATATGAGACAGAGAATAGTTGGAATTTTTTGAGTCTTTCCATATAGGACAAGTGTTTAAGGCCTAGGATCATCTTTGTGAGGTACTTCTGTGGTGCCTCCAGTTGTTGCAGGTGTCTAGTGAGGTACATGCCAAATGGGGCATCGTACTCAATGATTGGCCTAATGATGGAAGAGTAGAGGGTGACAATGACCTCTTTCTTCCTGGATGCAAAACCCTTAGTAATGAAATGTGCCACATAAAAGGACTTTCTGACCGCAGTGGCAATGTAGTGGTTAAAAGAGAGGTTGCTTTCAACCTGTGTTCCCAGATCTCTTATAACACCTTCTGTGTTCAGTGGACTACCATGGATGTGGTAATTTATAGGAACTGAGTTTTTCCTGAAGGGGTTGACGACACATTTTTATCATTGAGATTAAGGCCATGGTTCTGACACCAGTTGTTGGTCTCAGTGAGGCCTTTGTGCAGGATGTCAACATAACTTGGGGAGTTAATAATAGCTCCCAACTTGCAACTGTCCATGAACTTTGTCAGCCAGAGTCCCTTCATGTTGGCCTGAACTTCAGAGAAGCAGATACCAAACAGGAGGGAACCCAGGACCGAACTCTGTGGGACTCAACTACTGACTGGTTGGCAGTCTGACTTGGAGTCAGCTACTTTCACACTGTGTTCTATCTGTGAGTCAGTTTGCAACCCACCTAGTTTATATAGGGGTTGATGCCTAGCTTAGTGAGTTCTTCTAGGGGAATGGTATCAAAGGCCTTGGCCAGATCAAGGTAGGGTGCATGAACCACCTTGCCTTCATTCACAGC
This sequence comes from Protopterus annectens, assembly GCF_019279795.1. Classification (NCBI taxonomy): domain Eukaryota; kingdom Metazoa; phylum Chordata; order Ceratodontiformes; family Protopteridae; genus Protopterus; species Protopterus annectens. The sequence goes on along the minus strand of NC_056728.1, from coordinate 347,132,848 downwards.
TCTGGTAACTAACTTAAAGAAGTCGACCAGGTTGAGCAGGCATATGATGTACCCTTCACCAAACCAAACTGTGTGGGATCTAGAGTTTGCAGATTACCTATATCCTTGTTTATTAGGTCCATCATGATGCGTTCCATAGCTTTACATACCAGACTCGTCAGGCTAATGGGGTGATAGTTCCCAGAGTCTGTAGTCGCTAATCCTTTGTGGAGAGGGATGACTGTAGCAGTGCGCCATTCGGTAGAGACAAAGCCTGAGGTGAGGCTGTGACTGAACAGGGCACACAGGTGTGGTACCAGTTCACTCTGTAGTCCATGTAGAACACAGCCAGGGATATTTTCAGGTCCCATAGAAGCTGTATAGCCAGGGATATTTTCAGGACCCATAGAAGCTGTATTCTTGACCTTGGACAGTGCTGTTTTAACCTGTGCTGCAGTAATACTGGGTGCCAGGCAATCTACTGGTATTGTGATTGATCCTTTGGGGGGAGTGGTAAAATTGGTACTGAATCTGTTGGCAAGTGTTTGGCAATATATGTTGCCTCGGTATAGGTGGTACCATTGTGCAGTAGCTTAGAGCAAATCTGGGTATTGCCATGGAGATTCTTTACATAACTATAGAAGGCCTTGTGGTTGTTTTTACTATCTGCTGCAATTCTGTTTTCATAGCTAGCATTAGAGGATTTTATGAGGGATCTTAACTTTTTGTTGAGGCTGATAAAGGAGTTTTTCCAGTCTTGGGACTTCACCTTATTCTGCATCAGTTTCTTCCTTCTGTTGTAGAGTTTGTTTATGGCAGAGGACCTCCAGATTGGCTTCCTTTTTTTTGGAGGAGAGCATCTTGGTTCTTTTGGGTATGGCGAGATTCATGCATTTGTGTACGTGTTCGTAGTGCATTGATATATGATTTGGCAGTCATGCAACTATTCTCCAGTTGCATGGGTGTCATGAAGTTAGCCAGCTCTGTTTTTAGGAGCCCAAAGTTAGGTTTGGAGAAGTTTTTCATGGTGGTTACCTTTGCGAGGGGTGTGTGGTTTTCCAAGGTGATTAGTTTGTGGTCAGATCTAACCATGGAGGAGTTGACTACTGGTGTAGAGCAATGGTTGCCCATGTTAGTAATGACCAGGTAAAGGATGTTGCTCCCTCTAGTGGGGGTAAGAAAGAGCTGGTCCTGGGAACTGGAATTAATGAATTCCAGGAAATGTTGGGCAAGTGTGTTGGTACAGGAGTAGTTTACCCAGTTAATGGAGGGGTAGTTGAAGTTACCCAGTATGTGTGTGTTAGACTGGACCCTAATATTTTCCAAGGTACTTAGCTACGTGGAGTGTGAGTCTTGGCACACGGTTGGGGCTATAGCAGGCGACGACCTGAATTGCTGTCTTACCCAATGTTAGCTGCACCTGAAGTATCTCTGATGTGTTATGTTGGGCTACAAGTCTGATGGTGTGTGCACCTTTTATGATTATGGAAACACCCACCACCTTTGGAACTTCGGTCCAAGTTCTGGGGCCAAAAGGTGTGAAATGAGTTATAGCCTGATAGTGCAGTGGTGCTTTCTGCTGCTTTGAACAAGGTCTCTGTTACATAATAAATGTCAATGTTCTCCATTTTAAGGAGTGCTCCGAGCAAGTGCATTTTGAGATTTGGACTTATAACATTGAGCAGCATGACCCTCAGATTGCATTTGTTTATGGCTGTTATGGTGGTAATTTGGTCTCTGGAACACAGCGTAAAAAAGGCACTATAGGGTTGGCAAGAGCCTTGGCCAGTATCCGGAAGTCCAGGGGTGAGAGATGTAGGCCATCTCTGGAAAAGCATCAAGGTCCATCAATCATGTCATCCCAGGCAGACAGATACTGGATCTCATTGGAATGACACCAGAAACTTAGCCAATTGTTGAAATCAATCATTTTCTGCTTGTACTGTGGTATCATTCTGGGTGATGGTAGGATGCTGCTCAGGCTAGGGTCATACCTGCCTGGGCTACATAATCTGAGAGCTCCACCATGTCTCTCTTCATGTAGTCCTGGGAGGTACGTCTTAGGTCATTCACACCCACATGTACAATGACAGAGTCACATTTGTACCTGTTGTTGGGGGACCTAAGTGTGTGCTTTATGTGGCAGATCCTGGCACCTGACAGGCAGCTGACTGTTACTTTCTCCTTATTCAGCCTAGTGAGTGGGACACCAGTGTGCCTCACTATTGAGTCACATATGACTAGTGTGTTGGATATGCTGTTTTGCCTTAGGGGCTTTGGTTGAGTGGCACACTATTTAGTAGAGTTGTGTGTCTCGTGATTAGTGTTGTGGTGATCGAGTGCATTTCTGCCTTGGAGGCCTCTGCTGTTTGGGTAGATTTTTATTGAGAGCCTCCATGAAGGTGGGTGTGTGGTTTGTGTTTTTATGTAAAGGCAGTGCTGGTGTGTGTTTTAGAGGGCTATGTGTTCCATGTGGTGTGGTGCAAGTGTTGATCTTCTCTTGACCAGTTATTCCATTCTTGGCTGGAGAGTGTGTGGCTTCCAGTTTGGATATACAAGTCCATCTCTTGCAAGTCTGAGTGTTGGGAGATAAGAGAGGGTTGTTAAGTGCACATGAGGCAGTTGCTACACTGCCTCAGGATGCCCAAGTTCACCAGGTTAATAGGAGAAAGCACAGGGAACTGACCTTTAGACAAGCCTGAAGGGGTGGGCATTAATACGTACTGGAGCTGTTTCCTTGTATAATGTTTAGTGCTGATAGTACTTTTGTGTGCTACAATAATTGCTACAAGAAGTCTGGTAAAGTGCTAGGCTAATAAGCTAGTAAAAGTGCAGGAGAGGAGAGAACTAGCAGATCTAAGGGAAAAATTGAAGAGCAGACTTTTTGGCACTGCTTAGAAGCTTACAAACAGTCCTGGATACAGCAAATCTGTATATGGACTAGGCCAGTTACAGGAATGGTGGGAAATAAGTGCAAATGTGGGCTTTTAAACTAGAAAGTTGAAAGAGAGAGAAAAACTGCCCAAATGGCCAATAAATTACATTTTCTGGGCCAGAAACCACTCCTGTTGTGGTAGATAGGCTACCTAGTGTTTACCACTCCCACTGATAAGCTAGAAGGCTTCCCTCCAACACAGAAAGGCTTGGGGGGCTCAGAAGCTTACAAACAGTCCTGAATACAGCAACTCTGTATCTGGACTAGACTAGTTACAGGAAATCCAGGAAACAAGCTTAGAACCTTTTTTTTTTTTTTTGCAGAAAAGCACATAAAACAGCATGAAAAACAATTCAAATGCAGTGCAAGCTAGAACACCTGAGTTGTAGTAATATTAAAGCAAATGCAGTTTAAATGCAATTTATTAAAACGGTATTCTAAACTGAATTCAGTTATTGTTTTATTCAACTCTGAATAGTTAAAAAGTGCCAAAAAATATACTTATCAGCTCTATATTTCCAGATTGTTTGAGCAGCACACTCAGAACACAAGGAGATTCTAGCAATGGTAGATTTTTCTTTTTAGTAAAGTGGAAAGGGAGAGACGAGGAACAGAGATAATTCAAGGTTAAAAAACTAAGTGGGTTGGCCTTCTCAAATGTTCTTTCTGTATTAGGTAGAATGAGCTAATGACACTAGACTGGGAGGAGTGTCCCAGATCAAATTTACAGTAGGGGTGGGCAACTGCAAAGCCACCAAGTAAAAGAACACGATACCAATAGGGAGGTTGGGAAACTAAATCAGTTAAATGATACACGCCTTGGTAGGAAATCAAAACAAACAAACAAATGTTTAAAAAAATGGAGAAAATTTCCACTTAATACCTTACACACAGTGAAAATAGCTAGAAAAGATTTACAGTGTGACACTAAAAACCTTATTTTTCAGGCCCTGTGAGGCAGACAATTTTAGTACAACTGTGCAGATTAGTTTATAGCTATAAAATACAGTAAAAAGTATGCAGCAGACAATAAGTGCTATAAATATCTAGAATAAGCAATACCTAGTAAAAATAAGCAAAAAAAACAGGATACTTATTGTTATATCACAGATCAGAGTTTTGGTCAGTGCCCCTCCTCCGTTTAGCTCTGTGTGAAATGGCAGAAACACAAAGTAACTTTTTAAGTAACAGAAGGTTGAAACCTGAAAGAACTTTAAAAAAGCTTGAAAAGAACCAATGAGGTGCTTACTCCAAGCCATAGCCCAGGCAACCTAAACCCGCCAATGACCATAAACACTGCACTCTCACTGAAGTGGAAAATGGCTTTTGCTAAACTAAGATGGTCTGAAAAATGTGCTCACAACACACAGCCTCTGCAAACATACAACTAGGCCCAGAAACACAATCCTGAATATGGGCAATGCTACAGCTACTACCTACAATATTTTAGGCAGAAAACACTGCAGAAATGTTTATCACAGCAGAAAAACAGCAGTGAGCCATTAAATGAAAGTTGTAAACAGATAAAGGAGCAAGGAGACTCTAGAGGCTCTAGAGAATGCTTTTAACTGCCAACAAATCAGTTATATGAGACACTGCTTGGCAGGAAATCAGAACAAACAAATGGAGAAAGTTTCCAGCATCAGATTTAAAAGTTTATGTACTCACCAAAACATTCCATCTGTGTTGTCCATTTTCATTCAACTTCTTTTCTACCTGCCCCCTACTTTTGTTTCTCTGGAGAGATCTGAGACTTGTGTAGGAATCTTTGTTCCTTACTTGAGCTCCAGCTTCTCTTTTCCGCCTCTGTTTTGTTCTCTTATTGGTTGCCCTTTTACATCTAGGGGCAGCAAACTCAATCTAAGGTGTGCTAGGTTGGAGGGGCATTATGGATAAAGGGAGGAGTTCTAGTGTTCATGGATCTGATTATCTATCTGGAAGAAGTGGCTGAGTCAGATCAGTCTCTCTGATCTGAAACCATCTGTTGAGGAAGAAAGAAAATGGGCAACACAGATGGAACATTATGGTGAGTACATACATATTTATTATGGTAATGTAGGAAGTGCATTTCTGGTGGCATAATAAAAGTGAAATCCTTACAGTGGATCAGTTGAACTCTGGAGTGACTTGTTCTAAAGGTTTGTGTGTGTATATATACTTATTTTTATATATATATATATAGGTCTCATACAGAACGCCGACATTCAGAATATCGACAATGGAGAAATGCTAGCACAAAAAAGGAAATTTTATTTTCCTTTTTTGTGAAGTTCTGGCGCTGTTGAGATTGTGAGTGTCGACCATATGGCATTGACCATATGTGTGTTGATGTTTTGGGCTGTCTGTGTTCTGTAGGTGATCCATAAATAAACATACATATATATATATATATATATATATATATATATATGTTTTTTTTGTATTTATTACACATCATCTTCATATAATTACTGGAGGGGGGGGGATGATTGGGCTCAACTCCACTGAGAATGCAGGTCATTAGACCTCACCATTATCAATATACTTCAGGAAAAAATAGTGGCCAACAATTGTTAGGTGCTAGCTAGTTGTCTTGGAGGTTCTCTTTAGTTGTAATAAGGCAAATGCAAGTAATCGTTTTCGGCAGCTCATCTTATCTAATTCCTCACCCTTCAGTGCTGTGCTGTGCAATTTTAAGAGCAGAGAGTAAAAAATAAGATGCTAAAATGAACAGGTTAGTCAGTAGTAAGAGGATAACACATTAATCCATCATAGAACTAAAGTTGTCAATGGACTGTAATACCTACATAAGAATAGTTTAGCCCATGCAAACGTTCATTGATTTATTGCAGACAGCTTCATTAGTAACTGCCCAGAATATTCCTTCATATTGTTATAGAATCATCAGGCAGCTATTTCTTAAGCTGACAGCATTCAACAGATGATTATTTTAAACTAAGTAGATTTGCTCATGAGGTTCATAGAGTATTTGGTAACACTGAACACTTGCCTGCTTTTGAATAAATTAGAGAAACTCATAACTAACGAAGTTCACAAGGTAGTCAAATTTACTGGAAATTATTAGGTAACTGATTTAATTCATGTTTTATGCTGAGCTGATTGGTTAATTGACTATGTGCAGTGTTCAAAAATCTGGAGTCTAACCTGTGATCCTGCAGTCCATTTCAAATGCTTATAACTGGTGTATTGGCAAGAAAAGCAATCCTAGAGGAAAGAAACCTGATACATGTGACTTCGGTTCAGTTGTATTCAGTAAGTCAGCTCATTTGTAACCTGATTTTTAGTTCTGTGTACTGATAACTTGGGCTAATGCAAAGCTGCTGGAATTTAGTGTTATAACAAAATAGCACGAGGGATGAAAAGTGCCTAATTCTGAAGGGTTATCCATAGTGGGTAAAGAACCACTTAGCTGCACGCATCAGTTAATTAGAACTTTGCCTGCTGAGAAAAGATAATAGTGGTGCATAAACACGAGTTTAGAAAATTGCTTTGATGGAATATTACAGTTGCTCTAGCAAAACACAATGTAGAATGGTACCTTTATTTGGTCAACAAATCATAAATGTGATGCATCTCTTGGGGACCCAGCAAAGATTTTATACCCATTGCAGGGAAAAAAAAGACATCTGAGAACTGCTGACAAAAACTTATGGTACAAAAAAATTGTACTGATACCTACTTTTATAAAGAATACAGTGGGATGAGTGGTCGATAGAATAATTAGAAACTGAGGTGGTTAGAACTAATTATACTTTATAAAGGTGGAAAGTATAAAGTGCCCAAGTAAGAAGGGAGATGATAAAAATTTCTTTGACTAGTGGTTGAGGCTTCACAAGATGAATTGTTTCGCTTAGCCATAAAAGCATGACACACTGGGAAGGTTTACAGTTTACTGAACAGATGGGTGTGTGATTTAATGCTGATGCATGGACTCCATCTGCTAACCAGTAGACTGTATATACATGCTAATGTATGCATGTACATCAGTATGTAGGCCAAAATAGTCAAATGGGACAGCTATATTTTCCCCAGACTTCCCCTGGTTTTGCTTTATAATTTTGGTCTGCTACTAGTAAATGTTGTGCTTATCTGGCTGTGATGGCCTCTTTACCCCAGGCCAGAAATCAAAGAGCCTCAATCCTCACCACTGACACCAGTGAGAGATGGTCACTAAAAACAGGAATGGATTTACACAGTATTTTCAAATGCAGCTCTCTGCATCAAGCATAATTTCCCCCAGGAGCACACACGGAACACCTGGGCTGGACTCTCTCTAGATCTCAAACAAGATTCACTTTAGAGCACTGTGTCCAGTACAAAGTAGCTGACACATCCACACCTGAGTATTTGATTTTCAGGGTCTATATTAGATAAACGAAAGTTTATCTTACCGAACGCTGACGTGAGCGGAAATCCCAGAACCCGAAACTGCAATAGTGAGATCACGGTACAGTGAAGATGGGAATATTTGCCCTTTCCTCACTGTAGTGCGATCATGGAGTTGGAATATATATTTAGCGGGGGCTGTGGGGGGCATAGCCCCAAACAATTGCAGCTTCGAGTTCTGGGATTTTTGATCATGTCAGCATTTAGAAAGATCAACTTTTGTTTATCTAATGTAGACCCGATCTTCACATACACACACACTTTCCCAGGAAAGGCTGGTACAGATTTACTAGCTGTACCCCTTCTGCCTAGACTATAAGGTAATCCCACTGCCACCAGTCAACTACTTTTAGGCTCTTACAAGGGTATCTAATTATACTGAGTAAAATCAGTACTAATATAAATGGTAGAGTGTAACCAAAGCAGCAAGGCTTTTTGGCATGGCCACAGTGTCATTAAAAGTATTCTCTAAAAGACTACATACAATGAGAGGTATAAAAACATTTAATAATAAAATAGAAATCATGAGAATACTGAAGTACAATAAACACCAGAATTTCAGTCACAGAATAAATAAAAATAACACAGTTGAACTCATTCAAACAGATGCAAAAAATAATACTTAATCTCACTGTATTTCCTGACTGTCTGAAGAATAACTGTTCCCTAACTAACAATACAGCAAGGCAAGACAGGATGCTGAGATGCTTGCTTCCACAAGGCAAGGTGATGAGCTTCAAACGTACACTGAACTGTGTGTGATAACTGTCCTAGATTTTTGTATCAGGTTCCAAAGAAAACAAAAACTGCTGTGAGGGGGTCCATTCTCTCAGTACTGGTTATAGAATGACATCATATTTGATTACCTGATTGTGGTACAATACATACTCAGAGCTTTGCTAAGATCTGTTGCAGTATCTGAAAGCTATAGAACAATTTCAAAAACTTCTACTCTTCCCTTCTGGAATTCTTTGTATAAACATTTAATCAGTTGTAATAACACTATTGATACATTTTTAACACAAGCATCAGTAGAAGTCAGTGTGATCGTCAAATGACACAAAATTCCAGCTAACAATGCTGGCACATGTTACATATGCATTGCCCTATTCTCCCTGGCACAAATGGCAATGCCTCACATTGCCACACTGTTTTGAAGAGGGCAATAAAATACCAAAAGTACTTCCTCCATGACATTTGATGGCAAACCTGCATGTTTAAATAACAGCAAAATGCCCTTCTTGAACCTCTTCTCAAATTGTTTAACCTAAACATAGACACAGGATTTTCTTTACATGAGACCTTAAACCAAGGCCCTATATTTCTGTGTTGGTGGTAGCTCAAGTAGATGTAAAATATGTCCTGGCATTTATTGAAAAGAGTAGGGGTTCTTTATTCAACAGAACAAAACATATTTATATACTTACAGGGTCATATATGCATTTATATTAATATTTTACTATTTTATCATTTTTCTTGTAACATCCTCATTGGTTTTCATCAGTAGCTCCACTCCTTCTTCCATAATCTAATTTTTACAATATATTGCCAAAATCTAGTTCCCATTAAACAAATTTTCATTCATGCCATTAATATTCTCAAAACATATTTGCTCATGTTTTTCCAGAGTTTCACCACTCTTTTACATTTCAGATAAACATGTTTTGTTTTATCTGCCTCCCAACAAAATAAACACACTATTTCAACTTTTTATATGGCATATTCCCCTTGACTGTTAACTGATTACTACTACATCCACTGTACTAATAGCAATGTCTTCTTCAGATTATTACTTAACTCATTTTTTTTCTGTTCTCTGTTGCATTCCTTCTTTTTACTCATGCAGATTTCTCACATGCTGTACTACAATGCTTATAATTTGCTTGGGTTCTTTTTACCTCTCCTACATTTTCATTTTTAATCCCCCTCATTATACTAATATCTTCCTTTACTATTATATCCAAATATGCAAATATCTCCTCCCTTCTCTCTCTCTGCCTAAACAGTAATGTCTTATTTTTTTCCAATTTATTTTATATATTTTTCAGTATTGTAATGGTCTCTAGTAGTATTCTCAAATACTCTAATATGTTTCTCTACATTTTTCCATACTTCATTTTCTCTTCGTTTCTTAAATCATCCTGCCATTGAGGAAGAATACTTTTTATACTTTCCACCATTCAGACCAGTTTTTTATTGACATCTTTCATGATTATTTGATCTTTCCATAACTGCAATACTTTCCACTCTCCATTGTCATGCCATAATTTATCGTTTATTCATTTTATTCTTTCCTGTTTTAATATACTCAATTCTTTCCTTCACCTCCATCCATATTGCTAAATGGTCTGAAAACCTGTTATAACTGTATCATCAATTTCACTTCCAATTGCCCGTTCCATAAGTTCATTGACTTTTGCTCCACACAGCTAATTTGCCACATATTATCGCTTCTTGTATATATTTTTTTATATCTTTCCTTTTCTTTTTACAATTTCCCCTAAAATGATAATTTTCATGTTAACCACCACAATCTAATATTTGATGAAACATGATTTCTCTTTCCTTGCTAGTTATATATGCATATTAATATTGTAGTTCTATAAACATGTTCTCAGCACTTCACATCCACAGCAGTTAATCTTCCCATCCTTACCAATGTTAAATCAAATGTTACTTTTTTTTTGTTTTACTCAATAGAGATACTCCAGAACACTGTTCACTTACTAAGTCCATATTGTATTTCCACCCCATAATTTCTTTTGTTTACAATCTTTCTTCACTTGTCAGGAATATTACATCCTCTAACAGAATAACATCTGCATCATATTTAGCACACCGTTCCAGTTTCCCTGTCTTTCTTACAGTATTAAAAAATTTACTGAAAGCGCTCTAAAATTGTTGCTGTTCCTTCTTTTTAAGTTTAGGAGAAATTTAAATGCTCATTTTCTTATTTTTGCACTTTCCAGATTATAATATTTTTCCTGGGTTTACTTACAAATTATCCTTAATCCTCAGAATCAGATTTTTTCACTGGGTAGAACGTCAAAAAAATCATTAGTATCAATCAGTGGTGGCTGGTGACTTCAAATCAAAGGGGGGCTGCAGGAGACAGCTGAATGGGTGGGGCCAATGATAAGGGGTGTGGCCAACTATAAGGGGTGGAGCTATGCTAAAACCCACAAAAAGTGGGACTAATTAAATATGCTACCCTGGGTGCCAAACCGTCATTATGAGAGTCCAATCAAGACAAACTAAATTGTAGAAGAAAAAAATATTTCAATGCATTGGCTACATGACAGCTTACTTAATAACTAGATGGAAACTAAAAAGTTGTGAGGCATGAAAAAATAAATTACTATTTAAATACATTACTGGAATGCCAGTCAAAATCAAGTATAAAAAAGCAAGCAGCACTCAACTCAAACCACTTCTGCTTGCTATGCAGTTCTAATTATAATTTATATTCAGCTTTATAAAAGTACCAAGTAACATGCTGAAAGTAGCAATCTCTGTGATATCCCCACTTGTAAAAATGTTTCTTATCCAAAAAAGACCTGCTGCCTGACAACAGCTATCTACTTGTTTCATGGGGAAAACATGTTCAAAGTAAAACATGAATAGCAAACAAGCAACAAGCTCAAGATAAATTGCTTAAAATATTACTGCACAGGTTATAGACTGCACATGATAGATTGGCATTCTGTTTAGTTTATGGGTAAAGCCTTCAAAGATGACTGCAAGTCTCCAAAAAATCTAATGAATTTCTGAAAATACTGTAATCCTGTCCTTTATTACAAATACTGTCATATTCATTTCAATACCTAAGGCTTATACGTTATCTAGTTATGTAAATATTCTCTGCATGGCAACAACAAAAAGGCTTTCAGTGTTGGTAATTCTTTAATGATATGCTTATTAAAGCTTACTTGCATCTTACAGTCTCAGACAAGCTTAACTGATGGTCATTAAAGTATTTCTACTTAAACACAGAGCAACAGGCACTGTAACAACATGCATTTTCTAAATAAGAAGAAGCATAAATCAACAATATAAAAATATGACAGAAAACCAAAACATTCTGCAAAATCAAGGACAGATGAAAAGCCACTGTACAGGTGTCTACCTTGGATGGGGGATACTCTGCACAGTTACACTGCATAACTGCTCCTTGCCTTGCTTGGACACATCCAAAGTCAGTACATGGGGGAGTGGGGGGTACAAGTATATCACAATTTGAAATGTCTCTGGCTGATGGTGATAGCCCTGACATATTTGTCATGCTCTCAACCTCGGGGCAAGAAATCTGGACAAAGTCATAAATAAAAGTGGGACAAAGGCCCAAAAATAAGGACAAATTTTAAACATTGCTCTTACAAACTTAGAAAGTTAATAAAATAGTAGGTCTTGCATTAGTATGAATTTTCTGAAGGGTATGAAATCTGAAACTGAAATGTCTTATTATTTTCTAACTTCAGCCTTTAATGATTTGCCACTAATTTGCCAGAAAACTACAATTTTATGAAAAACAGACCAAAAATATGATGCAAAAATCTGTACATACTACACACAACACACACACAAAAAATAGATGTAGATAAATATATGCCTTTCTAAAGAATCAGTCATAGGCAACAAACTAAACATTAACAGTTTCAGGATGCCATGGGTTTCAGAGAGACACAAGTGTCTTTCAAAGTGTATGCTACCAAACACAGCTCCTAAGACAACATATTAAAACATTATTACTTACATAAAATAGCTATCAAATAACTAACTTAAAAAGTAATTGCAAGAGAAACTGCTATGTCACACACACAGGCTAAATAGGACAGTGACTGAAGCCACTACTAAATGTTTCCATTAGGGATTTTACAGTACTTCAATGGAGCTGGCTAAACTTCACTGCAATTGTTACACAGACATTTAATAAAGATGACTGCACTCAAACAATCAGGGGACACTTAAAATATTAATACCATTAACTTCAGACATTGACGGAATAAGAGAATGTGATTTAATATACATTTTCACTTTTACAGGTTCACTGCACCATGGCTTCAGTGTATACTCATCCATTTCTGCAGTCATTTGATGGCAGGTAAAATGGATGTTGTCACTGTGTAAGACTTACTACATTTCCCCAGCTTTAGGGCTGTAATTGCAGTTCTTTGTATTTACCTGAAAAATGTTTCTGTCAGAAAACGTATCTTGATGCCATTTTCAGACAGATGCATCTCTCTTATCTGTGTTTACCCCCCCCCACACCCAACAAGGACATTCCAAAACAAGTGCAGTGAACATTCAACTTAAAGAAAGATTTATTATATAATCACTCAGACTTGGATTCCCTATTTCATTAAATAAGTAAGGGACTACAAGATAAAAAAAAGTCTGAGCAGTCTTTTCCATTTTGAAACTAGTTTCTCTTTAGGTGCAAATCCAACATTTCTCATCCAGCTCTTGTTTTGCCAAGATGCATCGTGCAGGTGTCCAATAAATTGAATGAACAAAACTGATGAACTGCCTTACAAGTTCCAATCTATTGTAAACATTTTTTCTAACAATATATCTGTCAAGGACAAGGAGTCAGACACCTACCTCACCTCTTAAAGCACATCCCAACTTTCAAACTTAATCAAGATTTCTGAAGACACTGTATGTACAAAGCAATAAATATCCATATTCCTGCAAGAATGCACATTCTGGTAAGGATGTAGCCTCGTGTTTAGACTGTAATTTTGTTACAGCTCTGATGTACTTGCATGCCACATTATTTAACATGCATGCCTGCCCAAGATATAATGCACTCAGGAAATGAAAATGTCACCTGTTCTAATTATACTGAAAGTTAAAATGTGATCACTGGTTATTACACACCTATGTTTAAAAATACAAATTGTTTTAAGTAATATGAGTTGAACATACCATACGCCACTTTATTTTACTATACATTTATGAGATGATTTGCAGGCATAAATTGCTATGTTCCTTACACAAGAGATGTCATAGTGAGACTGAGACAGCTATTTCTTATTTGTCTGGCAGATGACATTATGGACGTGGTAGCACTGATGTTACTTTCATTTCCTCTTCCATGTTTATGATTGAGTGATTTATCACAGTTTTAACAGTAATTTTTAAAATATAGCTTTTTCAACCTCTTTGCAAGCAATGCATCTGTCAGAATAGCCCTTATCTGCCTGCTGTTTGATGCTTACAACATTAGTAAATAAAAAGTTTTGTCTTCATCCAAATAAATATACTTACAAATTTTAAAGTTGAAAATCTAAAAAGACTGTCCATCTCTGTCTGTCCAATGACCGCGATCACAAAGTTACATCAATTCAATCTCTGACATCTCTGTAAAGGCAGTAAAACAAAGCAAATAAGTTTTGTTTTTATTTTCAGCAAGCAGGTATACCGTAGCAACTAGTAAGTTAGCAATCAAAGTATTGAGAGGAGGAGAGAGCTGCTACTGATGGTTTATCGCTCTCTCTTTCGGAAAGGGAGTGAGAACCAATCAGTAGCCATCCAGCAGTCCATGTCACATATGTGACTGCGGACGTGGCAGTCCGAGCCCCTTCCACTTTACTGTGTGGATAAAACCACATAGACTTCTGGGCATCCTACTGATGCCTTCTGTCCTTAATCTAAACTTCTTTTACAGCACTCCAGATTTACAGAAAACTATTTTTTTTAAAACCCGGAACTCACTGAGCATGGGCAGTTTGGGTTCCAGGACTTTACGAGTTAGTTGGACTCATGGCAACTTCCAGCAAGCCAGTAAAAAGTAAAGTAAAATTAAATTGAAATAATTTATAAGATATTTATTTTTTAAAATGTTCTTCCACAGCTGGGGGGGGGGGGCTGCAGTGCAATGGCACGCGCTGCCACTGGTACCTTCTCTTGACCTCACTTCCTGAATGCACACACTTCTCATTTTTTACGTTCATATGTTTTTCTTCTTCACCTAGTTCTCCTTCTGCCTTCAGCCTCTTGTTGTCCTTCCTCATGTATGTTTTCTTTCCTTTCTCTCTCTCTCTTTCATTATTTGCTGTTTGACAATCCATCCAAAAGTGTCTCCCTGCTTTTTTTTTTTTTTTAAATACAACCTGCATTCAGGCACGTACCACCTTGCTGTATGTCCTTTCTCCCCACACTGGTTACATTCAGGCACACACCTTCTTGCTGTATGTTCTTTCTCTACACAGTAGTTACCTAACCAGTATATTCTATTGCCCTCTACGACCAGCTGCAAAAAAATAACACATTGTGTTTCTTTGTTTTTTTCCCCTCCACATTTCAAATCTGCTTCCAACCTCCATTACAAATTTAATCCCCTTTTCTAACTTTCACAATATTATCAACAGTTTCAGACAGACCCTGCTTGCATTTTTTTAACATCATCATCATCTTGCAGTCCATCAGTTCTAAATTGCAATGAGACAGATAGTTGAGAATAAGCTAAAGATAAGGAAAGAAGCCAAGTAGGCATTCCTAGACTTGGAGAAAGCATATGATAAGGTCCCCAGAGCTGATATGAGCAGTCCTGTGCAAGAACATCAAGAAGCATACTGACTGTACGGACTTCAGTACAGTTTTACGAACTGGGAGGTAGAAGACTAGCACTAGGACGCAGGGAAAACCCAATCCAAGCTCTAAATAAAAAATACAAGAGAGTCACATACCACAGAAAATGTGACAGGCTATATCACAAACCTATTTAAAGCTTATTGGGACTTTGAACGCTTTCTTTTGTTTCATCCCAGTCTGCTCGGAAGGTGATAATTGGCCAATTAATGCAGTTCGGAAGGTGGAGAAAAGTCATAACAAATTAAACTTACCTGCTAGTTCTCTGATTTGGATTTTTCTTAGTCCTTTCACAGGTACTATTTCTGTGGTTGATGGATGAGTCCCATTGATGAAATCAACAAAGAAGTTGCACTGACAGTGATCGGGAGGTGATTGTGCCTGTTTATGGCAGCAGACTCTAGAGCTTCCACAAATGTATTCATCATAATATTCTGAACTGACTGGTGGTGTTGACCTGATCCCTTTTTTTTTTTAAGTTGTCACACTGGGCTGTCTGAGTATTACTGCTACGTTCTGTGTTTGGCAGGTGTTTTTCTTCGTTAATGTTTACTGTTCTCTCCATATTGATTGAGTGCACATTTCATTCTTGGAGATTTATTCCAGGGAAAAATAAGCAACGCAACTTAGCAAGAATTTGAGAATATTAAAGTTTCAGAGACATTTCTTTCTTTTTTTTTCCTTCAAAAGTTGGCAAGTAATATGTTTTAGTACTTTATGTAATCTCTCATCCAAAGTTACTCCATTAAATGGCAACAGCCAGAGTAGCAGTAATGCAGTAGGTGTGTATGTGTATATATATATATATATATATATATATATATATATATATATGGGTCCATATGACTTGGTCGACAGTTCATATGGTCGACTGTTTATTTGGTCGACAGTTCATTTGATTGACAAGCATTTTAGGTGGGGGGCTTAGCCCCACTAATGGGGGCTGTGCCCCCACACACCCCCAACTATATATATCAACTCCAGGGTCGCACAACATTGGGGAAGGGGGCAAATGCTTGTCGATCAAATGAACTGTCGACCAAATAAACTGTCAACCAAGTCATATGGACCCATATATATATATATATATATATATATATATACACACACACAGACACACACACACACACACATGCAGACATACACATTTATATACATGCATACATATATATTTATATATATGTACATGTGTGCATGCATGTGCGTGTGCAGTGGTGTTGCCTCATAGCAAGTGGTTCTCTGGTTTGATTCCTGACTGAGATGCCTTCTGTGCAGTCTGCATGCCCTCCCTGTATTTGAGTGGGGTTTCCCCAGGTGCTGCAGTTTCCTCCCACATTGCAAAGACAGGAAGCAAGTGGATTGGAGACACTAAATTGCTTGTAGGTGTTTGTGTGCATATGTATCTGCTATATGAAAGAACCGCTGCAGGGCTAGCCACCTACCATTGTGAACATTGATTCTAGATGATTGTCACTGTTGAAGTGACATCCCGACACTATGTGTCAAATAGGAAAAAAAGGGTTGTGTATGGATGGATACATGTGTGTGTGTGTATGTGTGTATGCATGCGTGTCTCTTGTGAGAGACCTGGCTGTCAAGGACAGCGAAATTGTGTAAAATGTGGAAAGATCATATCAGTATTTTTATCTATAGATGCATAGATACACAAAGAACTCTTCTGGCTGATGTGGGTCATGGGGACAGTTTGGCTGTTGTTTCTTTAACATTCCTTATAATCACATCTCTAAGATGTGCACAGAAGGTCTCTATATCTTATCTCAATGTATTATACTGTCTAGGCAAAACAAGTTGGAATATGTTTCTGAGATCATTATTTTTACCGCTTTTCTCTCAAACATCACACATACATGTGGCTATCTTTTGTGTGGGGGGTTAAGGGATCATGCTGTGTATACACGTGACAGCAACAAGTTGAAAAATATTACTGTCACTGTTTGTTCTTTCACTTTTGTCACAGTCCAACACCGAAGAAGTACACGGAAAGTGGCTGTCTTTTGGGGATAGGAGAAAAGAGGTGTGCTGTGTGTAGGAATGACAGCAAAAGCTTGAACTATTTAATTTTAACCATTTGTTTTTGCTTGTCATCAGTGTGTGGTTCATATGAACCTATCAGTGTGTACGTATGTATGTGTATGTGTACGCAGGTGTGGATGGTGTACTGTGATAACTGCTTTGGTTAAAAATATTACTACTGTAACTTGTTTGTCTGTACACATGTGGATGTCATTAGTTATCTATATAGCCCTATTGTACACTTTTTGGCCCAGAATCCATGTTAGTTAGGGATTGGAGTACTTGGTCAGCAAAACATTTAGCTGGTTAATCGTAGGTAAATTTTTGTAGCATGTTACTAAGTGTTTGGAGTATTGAAATGGATGTGAACTCTGAGCAAGTGTGAGGGTTGTTTTTGGAATCTGTTAAGTAATGGCAACTTTCTATATTTTATGGAACATACTGTGACAGAAGTAGAGTGAATGAAATCGTTCTGCACAGGTCTTTATGAACCACAGGTGCAGTTCATAACACCCTGGTGGTTTGTCACTGGGAATCTTATTGGTTATGTTTTCAATGCCAGTAGCAGAAACAGCTTTGAAGTAGAACAATGTAAAGAGCTTGGGAGAGTGTGGATCTGGTGATGGAGAGTTTAGTGGCACTGAAGTTGGGGTTGGGTGAATTTACTGACCATTCAGTAGAGAGTATTCCTCTGATGGTTAAGTAATTGTTAGTGAAGGCACTCTTTTCTCTTCTTAGAAATGTGATTTTAAGCAATACAGTTAGTGCAGCTGTTTAGAAAATTTGTGTCAAGGAATTGTGGGGAGAATCTATTTAAGTAAAGTTGGGGATGTTCCCTGGTGCCTTGGCCAAATTTTCCTTATTAAGTATGAATCTTGGGTTTCTCCTGAAAAGAAGCCACTGTCTTAGACGGACTAAACTGGTCAATGATAGAAGGACTATGATTGATAGATAGATAGATAGATAGATAGATAGATAGATAGATAGATAGATAGATAGATAGATAGATAGATAGATAGATAAAAAGAAACTCATTTGTCATTCATGCTTAACTGGAAATAACTATTTACTACATATTTATGTCTAAATGTAGAGTGAACCAAAATAAAGAATTTGCTTAGGCTGTATTCAATATTATATGTCACATTGAGCATTGGGTTCAGTTTTCTGTCACTTGTAATCATAGCTGTCATGGTTTATTGGACAAACTGTGAGTACCTGTGGGAGTTTGTTGTTTGTTTTGCATATGACATTTGATGGTTATTTGCCTGTTATAGCTCTGTGATGTTTACTCATACTTGGGTAAAGTGCTGGTGCCTGGTATAGTTTTATAGTATGTGTGTGTGATGTGATTGGTTGTCTGTGTCACAGGCTACCTTGATGTAGTACAGTGACTGTTTTGGGACAACACCATAGCTTCTCACATTGCAACCCTATTACAAAAAGTCAGTCACGTGAGCACTTGAGAGTTAGCTGTCTGGAGGATGTGCAATGCTGGGTTAAAATGCCCTCATGACTGGTCATCTGGATACAGTTCCACTATGGTTAAGTCAGGCATAATGTAAATGTGAATCTACATTTGGACTGAAATATAAATTTTTTCTTTTGTTGTTTCATTATATGAATAATTATCATCCTGGCATATATTTGCCAGGGGTAGATGAAAGCAGCATTGTGAAGGGGTGTGGCATAGAGATCCATTTGTAAGGGGTGTTGGCAGAGATCAACATGTTGATGTGGGTGTGGCTTGGTGAGGAGCAGCAGACTAGAAGCTGTGAATGCAAATCGGAAAATCCGGGCTACACTCCTGGTCCTGTGGTGGTTTGAAGTTGCAGAAATATTGGTAGAATTAGTACAAGCTATATACAAGGACCCAATGACTCAAGTACAGTTAGTGTTCAGTCTCACAGAGGGGGTTCCCATTGGGAGTGGTTGTGCACCAAGGTTCAGCTCTGAGCCCACTGATGTTCATACAGGTGATGGACTACATCAGCAAACAGGTCAGAGAGGGCAGATCAACTAAGTTGCTGTATGCAGACTGAGCAAGAATTTCAGCAAAGGATAGGGGAATGGAATGCAAAACTGAAGGCACATGCAATGAAACTGAGAATAGAAAAGATAGTTGTAATGGCAGCAAATGGTGGAGTTCAGAAAAAACTATGAATTGAGATAGAAGGGAAAATAGTGGAACAGGTTAACAGCTTCAAAATCTAGGAGGGGTGCTTGAAGAGAAGGAAAGTCTGAATGAGGAGGTCAAAGCCAGAATCAGAGGGGCTGCAGTCAACTGACACAGTGTGTCAGGTGTAGTGTATGGCAAGAATGTCAAAGAAGCTGAAAAGTAAGGTGTACAAAACAGTGGTACAACCAGTACTACTGTATGGTACAGAAACCTGAGCAGTAAAGGCAGAACAGTTGAAGAAGCTAGAGGTGATGGAAATGAATTGTCTGAGATGGGTGGTAGGATGTACACTGTGGGACAGATGAAGAAATGAGGACATATGAGTAGAAGCCAAAGTAGTTTCAGTTGTAGAAAAGCTCAAAGAGAACAGAATACAGTGGTTTGGGCACATGTGCATAAAAGCAGAAAACAATCTAAAAAAGATGATTTGTGACAGGAAGGAGGCAAGAGAAAGCAAAGACATCCAGCAAAGAAGTGGAAGTACTGTATGTGAGAAAACCTGTGACATTCAGATATGAGTATTGAAGAAGGCAGGATTTGGCATAGTGGTATGTTACTCTAACTGTAGTGCACAGGGTCCTGGGTTCAAGACTTGGCAGTGAAGTGCATGGTGGTAACACATTTCCAACAGACATTGCCAGTATACTGGCTGACAGATTCAGTGCCAACTTTACCCATCCCCCCCAAAGGACCAATTACAATACTAGTAGATTTCCAGGCACCCAGTATTACTGCTGCATAGGTTAAAACAGCACTGTCCAAGGCTAGGAATACAGCTTCTCTGGGACCAGACAATATCCTTAGTTGTGTTCTACATCAACTACAGCGTGAACTGGCACCTCACCTGTGTGCCCTGTTCAGTCACAGACTCATCTCAGGCTTTGTCCCTATAGAATGGCACACTGCTGCAGTCATCCCTCTCCACAAAGGAGGAGTGACTACAGACCCTAGGAACTATTGCCCCATTAACCTGACGAGTCTGATATGCAAAGCTATGGAACACATCATCATGGAGCTAATAAACAAGGATATAGGGAATCTCTAAACTCTGGATCCAACACAGTTTGGTTTTGTGAAGGGTAGATCATGCCTGCTCAACTTGGTCAACTTCTTTGAGTCAGTCACCAGAGCTAATGTGGTTCACACAGCCTACCTTGATCTGGCCAAGGCTTTTGATACCATTCCCCACTCAGGAATCATAGAAAAACTCACTAAGCTTGGCATCAACCCCTATATCACTAGGTGGGTTGCAAACTGGCTCACAGATAGAACCCAGAGTGTGAAAGTAGCTGACTCCAAGTCAGACTGACGACTAGTCATGAGTGGAGTCCCACAGGGTTCAGTCCTGGGTCCTCTCCTGTTTGATATCTACTTCTCTGAAGTCCAGGCCAACACGAAGGGACTCTGGCTGACAAAGTTCACAGACGATTGCAAGTTGGAAGCTATCATTAACTCCCCAAGTGATGCTGACATCCTACAGAATGGCCTCACAGAGACCGACTGGTGTCAGAACCATGGCCTTAAGCTCAATGCCAAAAAATGTGTTGTCATCCCCTTTGGAAAAAAACCCGGTTCCCATGAATTACCACATTGATCGTAGTCCACTAAACACAGAAGGCGTTATAAGAGATCTGGGAACACAGGTTGACAGCAACCTCTCTTTTGATCACCACATTGCCACTGTGGTTAGAAAGTCCTTCTATGTGGCATATCTCATTACTAAGGGTTTTGCATCCAGGAAGAAAGAGGTCATTGTCTCCTTCTACTCTTCCCTCATTAGGCCATCGAGTAATATGCCCCATTTGGCATGTACCTCATTAGACACCTGCAACAACTGAAAAGGCCACAAAAGTACCTCACAAAGAGAATCCTAGGCCTTAAACACTTGTCCTATATGAACAGACTCAAAAACCTCCAACGATTCTCTGTCTCCTATCGCCTACTTAAAGGCGATCTCTGCTTGACATACAAAGCCATGTCTGACCCAGCTCTGTTAGAAATGCTACATCTAAAGAAATCCCAATCCCTCAGCACAACATGCTCCAAAGACCACAACCTCATTACCACAATTAACAGAACATGCTGGGGGGACAGGTCTATAGACCAGAGACTGCCCATGCTCTGGAATAGACTTCCCATACATGTCAAGCAGAGCACCTTGCCGACCCTCTTTAAGAGAGATCTTGATGAGTGGATGGGAAACAGACATTTCACCCCAGGGATAACTCCAGTGGCTGTACTATATATAGAATATATAGAATATAGAGAGATGTTAATAGATGACAGTACTGCTCAAAAATGTAGAAAATGAGAAAAAGGGGTTAATGATGATCTAAGTACCAGAAAACAAATAATTGTTCCATAGCTAAATGTCCTTTTTCTTACACAGTTCCAGAAATTTCATCCATCCATCAATCAGTTTCAAATGTTAAGTCATAAAAAGTCTCTGTCCCAGTAAGTATGAGACCAGATTTCTTGAGCTTTAAAATCTGGAACAGTTACTGTATTTTCCCATACATGTCTATTAATGTCATTTTTTTTGCTCTTATTCTCACGGTTTGTTTGTTTTTTATCTTCCAAAAACAGTAAGTATGTTGCTACTTTTTTGCCACCTGTTCCTCCTGCATATGTTTTAGTTACTGCATTATCTGCTGTCACAAAATCAGACACATTCTCAGTTTGTTGGTGCTTTCCTTTTACTTTCTGTCACTGCTGTATTCTCTAGTGCCACATCACCTGATCCTTTTTTCACATAACATTTTCGCAAGTTCTTAGGATGGTCATCTGCCATCTCACCCCATGAAACAGCAGAACTGTCACCTAGATCATCCTGCTCAATTATTTTTATGGAACATCTACAAGCCCTCTTGATGCTGGTTCTGTTTATCTACACCACTTCAACAGACTTGCTTGCTTCCTTCTCTATGGAGACAGGTAAATGCTGCCAATTTGTAACATCCACCAGGTAGGAATCTCAATTTACATTCTGTAGCTCCACATCAAACAAAATTTTCTCCAAATTCTCACTTTCCACCTCTAAACTCTCCATAGCTTTTCTGTCCTGCTTGATGCTGCTACTTTCTTTAGGCGTCTTGATTGCTACTGTAGGAGCCTTCCAGTGTTATCTAGCACCTCCAAGGTGTAGGGAAGTTCACTGGTACCCTGGCTAAATGTCCAGTAGTCAGCCTGAATACTACCTCTGCTCTCGCCTGAAAAGAAATCATAGGCCTTGTGGTGTTAACCCTGTCAATAAAGTGTAAATAAATGTGTTCCTTGATTATGGAGCACTGCAGTGCTGATGTCACTGCACAAGTATGGCTGTACCACAGATCCAGGTAATTTTAGACTGCTCAGCTATATAAGCCTGATCTGGGAAAACATGGAACATATTTTACTATCACTTATATCAACAGTCTCAGGCTAGACCCACTACAGTTTGGCTTTGGAAAAGGGAGATCCTGTTTAGTAATTCTAGTTTCCAGAACTAGGTACCTAAATCTTCACCAGCAGATAAATAGTGTACATTGCAGGTTCCTTATACAGTACCTCCTGTATCTCCTAAATAAACTGCACCTGTTCATTAAGCACTGTGATACAGCATCATATTTCAGAAAGAACCAGGATGAGTGAATGGGTACCCTTAAATTTACCCTGGGACTAACTATTCTAGCTCTAATATTATGCCAGTATTTCAGTGTCTGCGGACACTGAAATGTAAAATAAATCATTTTAGTGTCTGCGGACACTGAAGTAAAACTGGCAAACAGGAAAGCAATACAGGGAGGGTGTGACAGCTTCTGTGACACACCTCCTGTATTGCTAAAGCGCTGTATGTCACTTTGGCATTCTGCAGAAGCAGGAAATGTGTACGAATGCACACTGTACCTCTCAACTGTACAGATTTTCACAGAAGGTCCAGATTTGCATACCTCTCAATCTCTTAATGCCAGAAATCTGGACAAAGCTCAACAAAATGGGGGCACAAATAGGGACATATTTTAAATATTTCCCTTATAAACTAAGGTGCTACAGAGTAACAGTGTTTGTTTTAACATTCTGAAGGATTTGAAGTCTGAAACTCAAATGTCATGTCATTATTTAGTGACTTCAATCCTGAGATCATCCCAGTGACTTGCCAGGGAAAAAAGAGGAACAGACCAAAAATCTGGACATTCTGTGAAAATCTGTACAGTTGAGAGGTATGCAGACCTTTCCCTAAATTCATGGTCAACAGTGCAAAACATGATGGTGATCTGGCAAATTAGTGGAAAAGCATTAACAGTGAAGAGGAAAATAATGAAAGACATTTGAGTTCCAGACATCATATCCTTCAGAAAAGTCATGCCACATCAAAGCCTGTTACATAGATAATGGTGCAGAAAGCAATGTGCAAACCCCTACAGTAAATAAAAATATAACACATATATATTTTTTTTGCCACAAACAAAGAACCAAAAACTAACAAAACAAAATCCGAAACCAGGACGCAGTCACCACAAGTACAAATTGAAGGTTTATTGAGCGCTTTCGTCAAGTGTATCACAACTGACTTCTTCAGAATATCAAACAATACAAAAAACTGATTGAAATACCAGTTTAAAAAACAACACATGACATTTTCAACCAATGAAACCCCTGTTTCAATAAATTAGTTAAATGTTGGGATAAATCAACCAATAAAAAAACTTATTAAAAAAACAAATAACTAAATACAATCTTTGTTATGATTAGAGCTGGTAATATATCTTACATGCTCATAATTCTCTCTTTAAGCCTCCTTTTGGTCTACCTGTGTAAAATCCATTACACTTCGTGCATAGGGCAAAATAAACCACCTCTTTAGAATTGCAGGAAAACCTCCAATTGGGTCTAATAGTAGTGTGGTTAACCTTTAACATTTCACTTTGGAAAACAAACGTACACTGGGCACAAAATTTACATTTCTTGGTACCTCCCATCCCAGAAAATGGTTCTCCTACGTCATTCCTTTCCATCAAATTCTTGATACTCATGTCTCTCTTGAACACAATTCTGGGTGTTAACCCTAACCTATCCAGAATGTCATCCTGTCCATAAAAACATCTGCCAATTCTTCATCAAGATGTCAAAGATGTGGTTGTGATCAACTGAAAATCTGGTGACAAAGGAGCAAACATACTCCCCCGTGACTGGTTGACACGTTAATTCGACTCCCTTCTGCCCTAATATTTTGTACACCCAACAATGGTAACATATTACCATTCTCTCTTCTGGTCTTTCCTCTGTGTACACTCTCTCCATGAATTCTGTAGGATAATCTCTTGTCCATGTCCATGTCCATTAATGTAGTACACTGTGCTTGAAAATCATTAAAATTACTAACCATCCGAGCAAGTCTTATGAATTGACCTTTAACAATTCCTCTTTTTACATGATCTGGATGGCTACTATGATAATGAAGTAAACTGTTGCTGTATGTGAGCTTCCTATAAAGATTACTTACAAATTGTTTTCTGTCTACGTCTTTACTGACTTCCACATCTAGATAATTAATCCTTTTGGTGTCATATGAATGGGAAAATCTCAAAAACACAGTACTGTTGTTGATGTAGGTCAAAAAAATTTTAAGGTCCTCACTATCACCACACCAAAGAAAAAATAAATCATCTATATAACATAAATATAGTTTCCAACACTTGATGTAAGGGGAAGTGAAAATAAACTTTCTTTCCCACATTAACACAATGATGTTTGTGAATACTGGGGCACAAATGGCCCCCATGGCAACACCTGAAATTTGCAAAAAAAAACTGCCCCTCAAAAAAAAAACAAAATTATTCTTTAAGACAGTCTCCATAAGTGTCACTAATACAGCTACTTGGGTGTTACTAAAACACTTGGTGTCAAATAAGTATTCCTCAAACCACTCAATACCAAGGGTATGTGGTATAACGTTAAATCAATTGACCATATCAACAGATAAAAAAGTAATCGTGTCCCAATATTCTGAACAATTTAATTTCTCTAGAAAGTGCCATGAGTCTACACAAATGTGTTCTTTATCTGAAAGTACATCCTTAAGCATAATATCTATGTACTTCCCCATAAAATGGATTTTAGAACCCCTTGCACTGACTATCGGTCTCATTGGGGGGTTATAAAGGTCCTTGTGTGTCTTTGGAATTCCGAAGATACTCGGCACCTTAGGGTGTCTGCTGTTTAAAAACTCTACAAAGTCTGCTCCTATCTCACCTTGATCAAACAAATCCTAAAGCATCAAATCAACTCTACTGTAAGAAATGTTCACCATATTGAGGGAAACTTCATTATATACCCTCCCATCTAATAACAGTACATTCATTCTACTAGAGTAATCTTGCCTTGTCATAACCACCACCCCCACCCCCCTTATCGGGCTTCATAACCCGTAACAAAACCAGGACACAGTTGCCACAAGTACAAAATTGAAGGTTTATTGAGCGTTCCCATCAAGTGTATAAGAACTGATTTCTTCAGAATATCAAACAATACACAACCAACAACGTCAAGTGAACTACGGCCCTCAGCAGAACCAGCAAGGCTCGGGTTTTCAATGACCATGGCAGAGCACACGGAGGCAGAATCAGAGGTGAAATTAGGTATTGGACTTAAACTTTTTTGTGAGGAAGAACTTGATGCAACCTCTACGGACTATCCAGTTTGCACTACTAACCACAAAGGTGACTTTACTTTGTTTAATTACTCTTCTATAGCTTTGGATGCTGATGTTGCTGATTTATTCAGCAAAGGTCTTAATTTTGTTTTGGATAGACGTTCTAGTGTTACTGAATTGATTTTGGATTTAAAATTGTTTGTTCGGGAAACTAAATTTTAGGTTATTGTTTAATAACAGTAGTATGACTGATAGTGCCAACATTTTATGGAAGAACAGTACTTTCAATCCACCTCTTACAAACTGTTTGCTTTTATTTGAAAAAATGTGCGAGTTTGATTTTAGGGCATTACTTAAGCATAATCCAAGTGTTAGTTCCTATAACTTGTCTGACCAAGAAAGAGTGTTTGCAATGACAAAACTTTAAGGGTTATGAAGCCTGATAAGGGGCGTGGTGTGGTGGTTATGACAAGGCAAGATTACTCTAGTAGAATGAATGTACTGTTATTAGATGGGAAGGTGTATAATGAAGTTTCCCTCAATATGGTGAACATTTCTTACAGTAGAGTTGATTTGATGCTTCAGGATATGTTTGATCAAGGTGAGATAGGAGCAGACCTTGTAGAGTTTTTAAACGACAGACACCCTAAGGTAACATAGTATCTTCTGAATTCTGAAGACACACAAGAACCTTTATAACCCCCCGATGAGACTGATAGTCAGTGCAAGGTGTTCTAAAATCCATTTTATGGGGAAATACATAGACATTATGCTTAAGGATATACTTACATTTGAAGAACACATTTGTTTAGACTCGTGTCATTTTCTAGAAAAATTAAATTGTTCAGAATATTGGGACACAATTACTTTTCTAACTGTTGATGTGGTCAATTTATTTAACATTATACCACATACCCTTGGTATTGAGTGGTTTGAGGAATACTTATTTGACACCAAGCATTTTCATTATTCAAGTAACACCCAAGTAGCTGTATTAGTGACACTTATGGAGACTGTCTTAAAGGATAATTTTGTTTTTTGTGAGGGGCAGTTATTTTTGCAAACCACATGTTGCCATGGGGGCCATTTGTGCCCCAGTATTCGCAAACATCATCATGTTAATGTGGGAAAGAAAGTTTCCTTTCACTTCCCCTTACACCAAGTGTTAGAAACTATATTTATGTTATATAGATGATTTGTTTTTTCTTTGATGTGGTAATAGTGAGGACCTTAAAAATGTTATGACCTACATCAACAGCAGTACTGAGTTTTTGAGATTTTGCCATTCATATGACACCAAAAGGATTAATTATCTAGATGTGGAAGTCAGTAAAGATGTAGACAGAAAACAGTTTGTAAGTAATCTTTACAGTAATCCCACATACAGCAACAGCTTACTTCATTACCATAGTAGCCATCCAGATTATGTAAAAAGAGGAATTATTAAAGGTCAATTCATAAAACTTGCTCGGATCGTTAGTAATTTTAATGATTTTCAAACACAGTGTACTACATTAATGGACATGTTTAATACAAGAGATTATCCTATAGAATTCATGGAGAGAGTGTACACAGAGGTTAAGGCCAGATGAGAGAATGGTAATATTTTACTGTTGTTGGGTATACAAAATATTAGGCCAGAAGGGAGTCGAATCAACAGACGTCAACCGGTCACGGGGGAGTATGTGTGCTCCTTTGTCACCAGATTTTCAGTTGCCCACAACCACATCTTCGACATCTTGATGAAGAATTGGCAGATTTTTTATGGACAGGATGACATTCTGGATAGGTTAGGGTTAACACCCAGAATTGTGTTCAAGAGAGGCACAACCATCAAGAATTTGATGGAAAGGAATGATGTAGGAGAACCATTTTCTGGAATGTGAGGTACCAAGAAATGTGGATTTTGCACCCAGTGTAAGTTTATTTTCCACAGTGAAATGTTAAAGGCTAACCACACTACAATTAGACCCAATGGAAGATTTTCCTGCAATTCTAAAGGGGTGGTTTATGCTGCCCTATGCATGAAGTGTAGTGGATTTTACATAGGAAGACCAAAAGGAGGCTTAAAAAGAGAATTTATGAGCATGTAAGAGATATTATCAACTCTAATCATAACAACACCCTATTTAAACATGTACACAAATTCCCAGGCCACAAATTCAGATTTGTGGTGATTGAAGGGGTGAAAATAGATCTTAGAGTTGGACCATGGGAGGACTTATTAGAATTCAAAGAACTATGTTGCCATATTAGATTACATGCTCAGGTCTTTCCAGGTCTGAATGAAGCTGTCAGTATTGGGAGTCTTTTGAGGCTGTGTTCTTATATAACAGTTTTTGTTTTATACAGAATTTTTATGGGTTTTTTTTGTCTGGAGAATGAATTGATTTATTGATAATATGTAACGAAGATTGTATTAGTTATTTGCTTTTTAATCATTTTTTTTTACTGGTTGGTTTATCCCAACATTTAACTAATTTATTGGAACAGGGGTTTCATTGGTTGAGAATGGCATGTGTTTTTTAAACTGGTATTTCAATCAAATAAATAAAAAAGTTACAGCCTCCTGCCAGGTAAACGCTCCTATTCAAAAAGCAAATATAAAAATCCAAACAAGTGTAGAAAGGGACGACGCTGATCTCTTTGGTACAAAAACCAAAAACTGTGTTGTAACAGAGTATTCAAATCCCAAACAAAAATAGTAATCCAGTAATGTCCAGGCAAGTGAAACACAACCACTAGTGGCTTAAAAGTCTTTATTCCATCAGATAAGCGCTTTCGCTGCTAAGAGCCTCTTCAGATCTATTGAATGGTACACAAGTTAAAATTCCCCAGTATATATATGGGTGTAACAAGAGAAACAATTAACACAATTGACACAATTAAAAGGGAAATGTTAAAAATCTCATATACTTGACAATACTAAAAAATATATAGGTATATGAGTGTAACTACTTATATCTAACATTCAAAGGTGAATGAAAAATGAATAAATAGTATAATACAGATATGCACAGAATGACAAATAGATCAAAAAATGTAAAAAGTTAAATATGCTAAAATGTCATGTCATGGGCTGCAGAAAAAATCTTACTTACATCTAAATACTGAAAACATTTATAAGTTACTTGATTATTCAGTCAGAACATATACACTTAAGTGCAGCAAGAATGTGTAGATGTAATCATTTTATATTCCTGCGTCTCCTCAATCTGGGTTTAAAGCGCTCAATAAACCTTTGATTTTGTACTTGTGGTGACTGTTTTTTTTTCTGTCCACAATAACGTTTAAGCGTAGCTAAGCGGGAGTGCGTGTCATGTGGCTATGCTCAGCCTAGCTTACACATCCGAATGGGCTAAATAGAAATATACAGCCAAAACAGTGTAAATTGAAACAGTGTAGTGGTTAGAGCTTTTGCTTAGCAAGCAACCATTCAAGGTTCGAGTCCCCATTCAGTCCATTCATTTTTATCTGCTAAAAAAGCACGAAAATATATTTTTTTATCAGTAGGTAGTGAATAATATATATATTTGTTAACCAGGGTAGTGTAGCAGGTCCAAATGTGAGGTGACAGTGTAGTAGAGCTGTGAAACCCCCATATAAACACAAGTGTCCCATACAGCATAGCCACAAAAGACTGTATCGTAATGAAAGCACATATGGGGATGTAATGGAAGGTAAACATACTTACCATAATATGTCATTTATGAGGAATCAGCCCCACAATGCTGATAGTCTGTAAAAGGAACTGAACAATGCTAACTTGTTCTCAGCTATGCTTAGCCAGTATAAGCATTGCTGAAACAGAAATTCTAAGCAAGAATTAGCATAGCTAAGCAGATTTGCACTCTAGTAAGCAGTGCTTAGCATCTACCCCTTTAAGCAGTGTTCATACCAGCTAATCGGGTTTGCCTGGCATTTAGCTTAACTTAGCATATTCAAAACCGTCCAATCACAGCAAAGGGCAGGAAATCAGCCATATTTAAACCACGCAGGCAGGAATACAGCTGATAACTGGTTGTAGCTCCCCACTGTAG